>NW_019942778.1:336289-364931 GCF_002910315.2 Salvelinus sp. IW2-2015 | reverse complement strand
TGGAGCGGTTGTGCGAAGTGAATACTTATCTTTTTATTTTTCCTGTAAGAACACAGGCCAGTTGGACTTCGCTGTCACACAGTCTCTAAGTTCCACTGCCAAATAGGAAAAATGGAGCACGGTGATAGTCACGCTTGCGCTTTTACATAACTTAAAACAGTTTTTTTTTTCTAGCCCAAACCACTCAAACGTAATGCTCTATATTACCGGWGCTACTGTACCATCTTCCCTTTCTACGCGAATTGGCGCACAATTTATATAATTTTACAAGCCATGTTGCGGGCCGTTGTAAACTACTAGCGAGTTTCTGGTTTGATAACAAACAACCTTTAGAATCGTTACCAGGCCAGCTAGCTAATAACATGGTACCTTGGCTATGCACAAATTTGGATGGCACAGGAAAAAGGGATTATCAATGTAATTCTAAGCTAACCCACCATAATGTCATATAGGAGGAGGAGTTATACAGACATTTTGTTTACATCTTAGTCATTTAGCAGACGCTTTTAACCAGAGGGACTTACAGTAGTGAGTGCATACATGTTCATACTGGTCCCCCATGGGAATCGAACCCACAACCCTGGCGTTGCCAGCGCCATGCTGTACCAACTGAGCAACACAGGACCACGTGTTCTGTTTTGTTCCTCTGAAAATCCTGCATCCCTCCTGCCACTTCTCTCTCAAACTCAACATCTCTGTTGTCCAACCAGACCATGTAAATGTAATTGTAGTCATGCATGATAATAACTAGCATAACTTTTCTGACCAAATGCAGAAAAGCCATGGCATCAATTTATGAGCAGGACTAAATACTGACCCCTAGTGTCAGTACATGGATATGATATGACAATGTTGAAGCTTACTGTCAAATTGGAAAAATGGTAACCTTGTTTATTGTACCAGGTTCTCCTTTTGATTCATGTGTATATTCCAGTACACCTTCCAGAGGTGGATAGAAAGATGTATTCTATGTGCGAGTGAATCGATTTTCAATATCTTCTCCCCCCCCGTGATTTGGATTCTAGGTTTGGTATCCTGGACCGATGTAAGGAACTGGTGGAGGCTGGTTACAATGTGAGGCAGCCTGACAAGGAGAATGTCTCCCTCCTACACTGGGCAGCCATCAACAACCACGCAGAGGTGGTCAAGTAAGGGCTCGACATCAAACACGTGTCTGGTTGTGCAGCACGGCTTCTATCTCAAGGCCATCTGACTGTTAAATATCCACAGAGAGGCTGCTGCCTACATGCATACAGACTTGAAATCATTGGTCGCTTTAATAAATGGAACGCTAGTCACTTTAATAATGTCACTTTAATAATGTTTACATATCTTGCATTACTCATCTAATATGTATATACTGTATTCTATCTGCTGTGTGTGACCAATACCATTTTATTTGGTTAGGACTGTAGTTTTAGATTTTGAATGTTGACTTTTTTCTCACACACAACAAACCTACGTCATTCCCAAAGAGGAGCCCATGCTAAGCGGAATATTCCTGTGCAAAGYCATTGGTAGGTGTGTTTTTAAGATTCAATACTCTTTCATAGGTATTATATATCCAAAGGGGCCGTCATAGACCAACTAGGTGGTGACCTGAACTCCACACCCCTGCATTGGGCCATAAGGTAATTGCTTTGTTGGTAGGCAAGGTCACCTCTCTCTCCCTCTCTATCCACCCTTACAGTTTCYGTCAAATATATTGGCACCCTTACGTGATTTACTACTTCTTCTCGGATAAGTTTAAATAGAAAACTTGCGACGTTCACAAGTCTATTTGTTTGTTTGATTTACAACTGCATACGACCAAGAAAATAAACTGAAATTATGATKTATWTTTTTTCTTCACTTCAGTCAAAAATGGCCTGGACTAAATTATTCAAATGAATTTGGTTGGGGGCAAGTTCTCATTTACTGTGTAATAGAGCCAAACAGGGAAATTGTTCCAATTGTTTTCCCACGGTTCATTTTCCCCATAGGGGATTTTTAGAAGCGCCTAATATAAGGGCTGTGTTTCGTGTAGGCTTACCCTGGCYTGACGTTTTGATAACRACATTAGTAGCTAATTAGCATTTCYTTTTTGGGGGGTAAATGCAGGCGAATATATCGATAGGTCACCTCGTCCTAGAGAGATTTGCACGGTTATCAAAACGTCACACCTGGGTAGCTTACACGAAACACAGCCCTTATTTTAAGTGTTTCTAAAATCCCCTATGGGGAAAATGAATGGTGAACTGCAAGGTTTTATGGGTATTGTGACTCGTACTGTGGTGCTCCATCTCATTGTGGTAAGTTGTAGGTGCTTACAGGGTTAAAATAGTAATTCAACCACTTTTGAAGAGAAAAAAACCAGAACATTCGGCTCCATTGGAAAAAGTAAGGGTGCCAATATTTGGTTTGGTGACTTATGGATGGTTGTCTGTGGACAGGCAAGGCCACCTCTCCATGGTGATCCAGCTGCTGCGGTACGGAGCCGACCCATCTGTGACCGACGGGGAGGGCTACCGCAGCCTGCATCTGGCAATCCTCTTCCAACACATGCCCATAGCAGCCTACCTCCTGGCCAAGGGACAAGTGAGACTCTTTCTCTCTCAGCCACACACTCTCCTTCTCTTTTATTCTTGTGCTTTCTCATCCTTTCTCCTTTATTCACCGTCTTCAGTCTAACAGGGCCCGCTTTTTTTTTTTTTTTTGCTGTTGTAGGAAGTTGACCTTCCTGACTCAAGTGGGCAAACACCCCTGATGTTGGCAGCACAGAAAATCATTGGGTACGTTTCCCTGCAACCCAATGATTATTTGTTTCTTTTCTATGTATGCTTACAATAACATATGTCCACAATAACTGGCCTATTAGGCTGTTTTGGTCATGTACTACTAAGAAAGGTCATGGTTAAGGTGGGGAGATCTGGGAGTCAATAAACCAATCATTGAATGCAGGCCCGAGCCCACTAACTTCCTGATGAAGTGCAATGCYTCGGTGAGTGCGGTGGACAAAGTGAACAGGAACTCTCCGCTGCACTGTGCCGTGCTGGCGGGAAACGTGGACGCCGCCCACATCCTGCTGGAGGCCGGGGCTAGCGTGGATGCCGAGAACGCCAACGTGAGATCTCACACACACACACTAATTAATCCTATAATAAATGTGAGCTCCTGGGGGGGGGGTTATAAAAGCATAGACTAAATCGATGCTTGCATCATACTCGGGATGTTACTAACATATAAGTCTCTGAGATGCATGTGTATTAGAAAGATGAACATGTGCGTATTTATTTGCTATAGTGAATATAATGGACTATAGTGTGTGTGAGGTTAACTAAGGATTGTGAGTGTGATGCTGTGACTGTGTTGTGTTTGTCTCCTCAGGGTCACAGTCCCATAGACCTGGCCCACCAGGTGCACAGCCCCCTGCTCCTCCACATGCTCAACCACGTCAAGCAGGAGAGGATACGCTCCAGCTCCCGCTGCCTGCGCCTAGTTYACCGATACAGGGTATGGACGCCACGCACACACTTTTCCTCTGCCTACGTTACGTCAACACACACAGGGTGTGGGCCACGACACTTTCATATGCTCAACAAATGCCTATGAGAGATGTTGACCCATATTTCCAGTATCGTGTGTGTGTGTGTGACAGCATGAGGGAGAACAATAATTAACCTTGGCTTAAAACAGATGCCAACGCTGCAGTTTCCCTCACATTGTGGTTGGAATTAATATTTAATATTTCTCTTCAGTCAAGATTATTTAAGTGATTATCTCTCTCTCTCTCTCTCTCTCTGCTCTTGTCTTTCTCCAGGTGTGTCTTCAGTTTGTGTTCTGCGTTGCTGTGCTGGGCAGTGTGGGAGCGATAGCCGACTTGAGCTCAGAATCCTGGCTGCTGAAAGGGGTTCTGCTGGCCTGTGTGATGGCTGTGGTCAACCTGGCCCAACGGTGAGAACGCACATTGGCCGCCCGTGGTCAATCCAGTAGACGAGAGCACACGCCATCACAGCGGTTAGGGTTGATCAGCTGTTATGAGTGTTCTTCAACTGCTAGTTAACTGKGARGCATTGASAGATCCGCAGTGCACCCCTTGTCTAGAGCTCTGTTGGTATTACATGGGACCTCCGCAAGATGGCGCTCACGTACTGACTCTAGTAGCCTGCTTTTATTCATACTGTCCGTGCTTGGTTCTGTCAAATCTCCCTGGGCAGTTGTTTGCTGACATTAAGTAGATGTACTCTCTAGGAGCACTGATGGGGCAACTCATTTTCATACAAGACTGATATTTTTTTWAATTTACATTTTAAATGTAACCTTTTATTTAACTAGGCAAGTCAGTTAAGAACAAATTCTTATTTGGCCTAACCCGGACAACACTGGGCCAATTGTGCYCCGCCCTATGGGASTCATCACMGCCGGATGTGATACAGCCTGGATTCGAACCAGGGACTGTAGTGACACCTCTTGCACTGAGATGCAGTGCCTTAGACCGCTGCGCCACTCGGGCGAACAGTTGAAACAATATTATAACATGTACAATAATAAGTGTGGGTGTGTGTGTACACTTACAGGCAGTTGGCGAGCCCGGCCCTGCAGTCGCTGGTTCCTGCTACAGCTCTCATGGCATCAATCTTCTGGATGCTGGTCACCTGGTGCCTGTGCTTCCTGCCTGATATCCTTTAACACAGGGCCTCTACTGTCACTCACACTCCAACCCAGCGCAGCACTCTACGTTCTGTACTTACCCAGCATGTAACACTGTACTGAATCAACACTAAAAAGCCCCTTGTCATGGACTAGGAAAGTCAATCTCAATCTCGTCTAGTTCAGTCCAGACCATTCTAGTCCAGCCTAACCAAGTCCATAAAAAAAATAAAAGAAATGTTTTTTTGAAGGAGAACCGGAGCTCCTTCCTCCTTGCGTATTTTATCAGATGGCGGGGTACAGGGTAGACAGTGCGAAAGTATAGGGTTCGGGTGGTATTTTCTACCCATGCCGCTATGTGCTTGAGAGGCTGCAGCACTCCCGCTGCGCCGCGCTCTCATACCAAGTCCATCTCAGTCCAGTATCATGGTTTAGGTGCTAAAGTAGTTAACGTTTCACACCCATAAAATTCTAATCTGGACCGCAGTCATTTTATTTGTGTTTTTTTCATTCTTCCCCTCCAATCAGGGACCTATTTAGTCCTGGGACACTAGGTGGGTGCGATTGAATTATCAGGTAGAACGTGACTTCCAGGGTAGGTTGGAATACACCTACTGTATGTGGTGCGATGTTATGTCCTTAACCCATCTCCCTACATGGTCCCAGTGCCACGGTACAGGTGTTGTTCACGTTCAACGCCACGGCTCTGCTCTACTACTACCTCCGCTCCTGTAGGACTGACCCCGGCATCGTCAAGGCAACTGAGGAAGAGAAAAAGCTGGTAAGGAGCAYGACATCGGGAGAGGCGTTGTTTTGGTTTTTAAAGACTGTTAGAAAAACATTATGGACGGGTCAACATTTACCCTGGTCTGGCTGGAGGGGTAGATGGCATGTGACCTGGCTGCCAATCTACTTCAATGACATGGACGTGATGGATCTTGTTGGTCTTCTGTGTCGCCTACAGAATGTGGTGTTGCTGGCAGAGGCGGGCTGCTTGGACCCCAGGATCTTCTGCACTTCCTGTATGGTAAGCCACAAGGACCAAAGTAGACCAGTTCCATTCCAACACGTTTACTCAACCGTAGCTATTAGCGAGATAGAGGGATACTCATGACCTCCAATGAAAAAATATGTTTGCTCGTGCTTTCACATGTTAGGAAATGTGGTGATATGTTGAAATGCTGATTGGTTGATTTGTTTCGGTCATGCAGATGAAGAAGCCTATGAGGGCCAGTCACTGCTTCTCCTGTGACGCCTGCGTGGCAAAACAGGATCATCACTCCGTCTGGATCAATGGCTGCATAGGTGACTAAAAATGTACCCTGAATTATAGATACAGTTTGTAGGATAATCTACACTAAAGCTCAATACGCGCTAATAGGGTTGTGTAGTGGAATGCAATCGTTGTAGTGGCAGTCGGCTAGTATTTCAACAGTTGGAAACGCAGTATTCTTTTAAGATTAGCTGACACAAATGCACAGCCATCATTTGCCACTTTGTCTCTTTCTCCCACCCGTTCTTACTTTCTTCAGGTGCCAGGAATCACCACTTCTTTGTTCTCTTCCTGCTCTATCTCTGCCTGATGGGAGCGTGGATGTTCTACGGATGTCTCGTGTGTGAGTGACAGTCTCAATTGGTCACATAGACAATAGTACTTTATTTGTGTACATTCTTAACGCATGTACTTGTCTTCCTGCCTGACATTCTCGTGTGTGTGTGTTGCCAGACTGGTCAAAGCACTGCCCGRTGCACTACCAGGAGGAGGGTGTGTGGGGTGCCATCTCTGCCCTGGTGGGCTGTTCTTCCTGGGTACTGGGTGTCTTCTGTCTAGCTTTCTTCCATACCACCTGGGCTTCCATACTCCTGGTCATACAGCTCTACCAGGTAATTGTGTGTTTGTGTAGTAGCTATATGATGCTACAATGCTACCTCCACTTCTACAACTGTATGCATGTTGTATTTGAATAACTTCTTGAAACGCTGTGAAAGAAAACTACCGCGTTACTATGTGCACTCGAGCTACACGCTGCGCGTGTCTTTTTGATTTGCTCAGAATCAAACGCTGCTTGTATTATTCATGATTGATGTGTTGTCTTCTGTGTTGACGCCGTCTTGCTGCAGTGTCTTCCCCGGGGCAGTCCCCCATGCTGCTCACTGCCTTAATGATGCCGGGCTGGGAGGAGAGCTGCTATTTCTGTTGTCTTTTTGAGGAAATATTCAACGGATGCATTATTTATCGTTGTTTTATCATATTTTTTTTAACGACAGGGACTTGTAAAGCCAATGTGACGATTTGGAGGCGTAGTGACATTTCTATATTAGTTAGAATGTGTGTGTCTGAACAGATTGCGTTCTACGGCCTGACAAACGCAGAGATTGCAAACCTGGTGCTTCGTCAGAGGAAACTCCCACAATCCATCTCTCTCAGACAGAACCCTTACAAGTAAGTGGTCTTCTTTGGTTTATTAATTTGACCATTTAAAAAAAATATATTAAAAAAATAAAAAAGCACACGTAAAACTTGAAAAAGCCATACGTGCACATGAGTAAAATCATCGAGGATAACACACAGTCTGGGACTTATTTCRATTGTGGACCTTCTTGAGACAAGATGGCTAGACAAGATAGGCTAACCTTCATCAGGCTAGCCTGCCGATTCCGTTTACTTGGTGACTGAAAGCGATAAACAGTATTCCCTCACACTATTTAGTATTGTAGGCCAGTGCTTCTCTCTTTCTCCATTACTCTCATTTCTCTCTCTCCCTCCATAGTTTGGGTGTGGTGCGGAACCTTGTGTCGTTCTTCCAGCTGCGTTGCTGTGGGCTGTCCAAGCCCGCCACGGTCGACTGGACCCAGCAGTACCCACCCGGCCGAGACCACATGTTCGGCCAGCCCGACATCGTCTGACCCCACAGGGGGGCAGCTAGGACCTGGATCCACTATCGTTCTGGACCAAACAGATGAAGCTTGTTTATTTTTAAAAATCTTTTATATATTTTGGACTGCCTGTGAAGAAACACCACTATAAAGGGAAATGGCATGGAGGAAGTTGTTCTGACTTTATTTTATGCGTTTTCTTTTGCTACAGACTGCTGCTGCCTTACACTGGTATATATATATTAATGAGGGGAAAAAATGCAAATCTGAAATGTATCATTTGTGCCAAGTCGAATTAGCCTTTATGGCTTAAATTGTATATTAAGTTAGTCATTGTTTAAAAAAATATATAAATAGTTATATTTTGATGTGTGTTTTTTTTATAAAGAATGTTTTTTAAAACGTGTCTGTTTTTACAGTGTTCGCAAGAGGCTGTAAGTGAGTGTTTTTTTAGATTGAAGGACCAACGCTGTAGACAGTTTAAGCAAAGCCTCACATTGGTTTGTCAGTCARTGAACTGTTCTTATTGGTGCGTACWGTGCTTTCTCTAGAGCAGTTTGTTCTAATACTGGTCTTGTAGTGCTGTACCTCTAAATATGCTGATTTTCTATCCAGCCGCTCTCTTGACAGTGGACACGCACCCAAGTCCATAGCTGTTTCCGATTCCTTGTCCTGTAAGTGTTCGCTCGTTCACTCCCCCTCGTGGATTTAGAAGGAATGGACAGGTGGACGAAATGTGGTGGACTGTTGGCATTTGTTACACAAAGGGAGTGTTTTTACATCCATTAAGGGTGAACTAGTGCTCACTATTGGGAGAAGGCAAGGAATCGGGACTCATATCTCCCATAACTCAACAATCCACTATCCTATCCACTATGCTCTTCTCTTTCAGCCTTAAAGCAACAGTCTGGGATTTCCAGTCATTTCGATTAATGACCAACTGTCTTATGTTATCGTAATCAAAACGAAATACCTATTCCTCCATTAGTTATGTTTTTGTTATTTTAGGAGAACTTTGTAAACTAATGTATAGCATCAAGTCATACTGAGACAAGTTGTGTTCTCATGGAATAGCATTCCTACAGCTAGAAATCAAGTGATATTTTCTTGTGAGAATGTCATGGTATGCATTTGATTCATTGTTTACATTTGTGTTGAAGACACGCTGATGGTATGCGCATCTTACAGGGTGTGACTTTAATGACAATGGACAGTTTAAAAAAAAAATGGTTTGACCTGCAATGACATTAGCATCCAAGCTATGTTGCTTTTTGTTTCGTTTTCTGCATTACCACATGAAGTAATGCGCCATTGTAACTCACTGCACTGGATGTTTGAACAAAGCCATGCAAGTTTTTTTTTTTTTTTTTTTTTTACTATGGTGTCAGAAAGCCTTTTGAGTTAAATCAAAGCTCACATAAGAGTATCTATGTACCCATGACTGTTTATGGAGAGCTTGGCATCTTCATGTTCCAATTGATCCTGCATAGCTCAGTGAAGACACGGTCAAACTAATGATCCTCTTTTTATAATTGATATGTCGGTTTTCATATTGGGGTAATCCTGTACTAAATCAGGCTCCCAATTTACTTTGTTATCCATACCACTGGAGACATTTTAATGAAACAAATGATGAATACCAAGACCTCCTTTTAATTGAAGCCAAAGAAAGACACCATTCAAGACATCATTCCTTTATTGTGTATAAGAGGTCATACTAGAAGTTCTGTAGTGATTCATATGTTGTTGATTTAAAGAATATTTGCTGGTCTGTGGAGTGTAATGAGGAGCAACCAGACGCTGCACTTGACACATTTKTGAAATTAATTATTCCAGTTACTAGTACGCACGCACCCATTAAGAAAATGACTGTTACAACACTGTTAAATCCCCTTGGACTGATGAGGAATTGTATGGTTGAGAGGGATGAGGYAAAAGGTATGGCAATTAAGTCRGGCAGCCCAACTGATTGGCAAAATTACTGCAAATTAAGAAATTATGTGACTAAGCTAAATATACTATACTATGAAACAAAGATACGTGATATAAAGAATGATAGTCAAATGCTTTGGAGCGCCTTAAATGAKATMTTGGGTAAAAAAAAAACAACTCGGCTCCATCACTCATTGAATCAGATGGCAATATCAGTGAGCCAACTACTTGAATTCTTTTTTTTTAATTGGCAAGATAAGCACATTTAGGGATGACATGCCAGCAACAAACGCTGACGCTACACATCCAAGTATATCAGACCAAATTATGACAGATAAGAATTGTACTTTTGAATTATTTAAAGTCAGTGTGGAGGAGGTGAAACAATTGTTGTCCATCARCAATGACAAGCCACCGGGGTCTGACCATCCGGATGGAAGATTATTGGGTATAATAGCGGACGATATTGCCACTGRTATTTGCCACATCTTTAATTTAAACCTACTAGAGAGCGTGTGCCCTCAGGCCGGGAGGGAAGATAAAGTCKTTCCACTACCCAAGAATAGTAAAGCCCCCTTTACTGGCTCAAAAAGCTGACCAATCAGTCTGTTACCAACCCTTAGTACACTTCTGGAAAAGAATTGCTTTTGACCAGATACAATGCTATTTTACAGTAAACAAATTGACAGCAGACWTTCAGCACGCTAATAGGGAAGAAGGACATTCAACAAGCATAGCACTTACACAAATGACTGATGATTGGCTGAGAGAAATTGATGATAAAATGATTGTGGGGGCTGTCTTGTTAGACTTCAGTGCAGCTTTTGACGTTATCGATCATAGTCTGCTGCTGGAAAAACGTGTGTGTTATGGCTTTGCACCCCCTGTTATAATGTGGATAAAGAGCTACTTGTCTAACAGAACACAGAGGGTGTTCTTTAATGGAATCCTCTCAAACATAATCCAGGCAGAAGCAGGAATTKCCGKGGGTAGCTGTTTAGGACCCTTGCTTTTTTTCAYTCTTTACTAACGACATGCCACTGGCTTTGAGTAAGGCCAGTATGTCTATGTATGCGGATGACTCKACACTATACACGTGAACTACTAGAGTGACRGAAATMACTAKAACACTTAACAAAGAGCTGCAGTTAGTTTTGGAATGGGTAGCAAYGAATAAYTTYGTACTAAATATTTCCAAAACGAAAAGCATTGTATTTGGGACAAATCAATCACTAAACCCTAAACCACAGTTGAAGTCAGAAGTGTACATGCACTTAAGTTGGAGTAATTAAAACTTGTTTTTAACCACTCCACAAATTTCTTGTTAAACAAACTATAGTTTTGGCATGACACAAGTAATTTTTCCAACAATTGTTGATGTCACTTATAATTCACTGTATCACAATTCCAGTGGGTCAGAAGTTTACATACACTAAGCTGACTGCCTTTAAACAGCTTGGAAAATTCCAGAAAATGATGTCATGACTTTAGAAGCTTCTGATAGGCTAATTGACATCATTTGAGTCAATTGGAGGTGTACCTGTGGATGTATTTCACGGCCTGTCTTCAAACMCAGTGCCTCTTTTCTTGACATCATGGGAAAATTTAAATAAATCAGCCAAGAAAAATGTGTACACCTCCACAAGTCTGGTTCATCCTTTGGAGAAATTTCCAAACGCCTGAAGGTACCACGTTCATCTGTACAAACAATAGTACGCAAGTATAAACACCATGGGAGCACGCAGCCATCATACTGCTCAGGAAGGCGATGCGTTCTGTCTCCTAGAGATGAACGTACTTGGTGCGAAAAGTACAAATCATTCCCAGAACAACAGCAAAGGACCTTGTGAAGATGCTGAAGGTAACAGTTACAAAAGTATCTATATCCACAGTAAATCAAGTCCTATATCGACATAAGCTGAAAGGCTGCTCAGCAAGGAAGAAGCCACGGCTCCAAAACCGCCATAAAAAAGCCAGACTACGGTTTAGAACTGCACATGGGGACAAAGATCATACTTTTTGGAGAAATGTCCTCTGGTCTGATGAAACAAAAATAGAACTGTTTGGCCATAATGACCATCGTTATGTTTGGAGGAAATAGGGGGAGACTTGCAAGCCGAAGAACACCATCCCAACCGTGAAGCATGGGGGTGGCAGCATCATGTTGTGGGGGTGCTTTGCTGCAGGAGGGACTGGTGCACTTCACAAAATAGATGGCATCATGAGGAATTGAAAATTATATGGATATATTGAAGCAACATCTCAAGATATCAGTCAGGAAGTTAAAGCTTGGTCGCAAATGGGTCTTCCAAATGGACAATGACCCCAAGCATACTTCCAAAGTTGTGGCAAAATGGCTTAAGGACAACAAAGTCAAGGCACTGGAGTGGCCATCACAAAGCCCTTACCTCAATCCTATAGAAAATTTGTGGGCAGAACTGAAAAAGCATGTGTGAGCAAAGAGGCCTACAAACCTGACTCAGTTACACCAGCTCTGTCAGGAGGAATGGGCCAAAATTCACCCAACTTATTGTGGGAAGCTTGTGGAAGGCTACCTGAAACTTTTGACTGAAGTTAAACAATTTAAAGGCAATGCTACCAAATACTAATTGAGTGTATGTACACTTCTGACCCGCTGGGAATGTAATGAAAGAAATAAAAGCTGAATTAAGTAATTATCACTGCTATTATTCTGACATTTCACATTCTTAACATAAAGTGGTGATCCTAACTGACCTAAGGCGGAATTTTTACTCGGATTAAATGTCAGGAATTGTGAWAAACTGAGTTTAAATGTATTTGGCTAAGGTGTATGTAAACTTCCGACTTCAACTGTACATCTCGTAATGAATAATGTGGAAATTGAGCAAGTTGAGGTGACYAAACTGTTTGGAGTAARGCTGGACTGTAAACTGTCATGGTCAAAACATATTGAAACAACAGTAGCTAAGATGGAGAGAAGTCTGTCCATAATAAAGCGCTACTCTGCCTTCTTAACAACACTATCAACAAGGCAGGTCCTACAGGCCCTGGTTTTGTRGCACCTGGGCTACTGTRCAGTCGTGTGGTCAGGTGCCACAAAGAGGGACTTGGGYAAATTGCAGTTGGCTCAGAACAGGGCAGCACAGCTGGTCCTTAAAAGTACARGGAGAGCTAACATTAATGACATGCATGTCAATCTCTCATGGCAGAGAGATTGACTTCATCATTACTTGTTTTTGTAAGCGGTGTTGACATGCTGAAGGTACCGAGCTGTCTGTTTTAAAATACTAGCACACAGCTCGGACACCTTGCATACCCAACAAGACATGCCACCAGAAGTCTCTTCACAGTCTCCAAGTCCAGAACAGACTACGGGAGGCGCACAGTACTACATAACTACATGGAACTCTATTCCACATCAGGTAACTGATGCAAGCACTAGAATCAGATTTAAAAAGCAGGTAAAAATACACCTTATGYAACAGKGGGGACTGTGAAGAGACACACACAAAGGCACAGACACATGCATACACACACATGATAACATACACYAAATACACATGCATACACACACACATGATAACATACGCTCTATACACACACGTACACATGGATTTCTGCTTTGTAGATATGTGGTAGTGGTGTGTGGGCCTGAGGGCACACACTTAGTGTGTTGTGACTTCTGTAATGATTGTTATGTTTTTAAAATTGTATAACTGCCTTCATTTTGCCCGGACCCCAGGAAGAGAACTGTAGAGTAGCTAATGGAGATCCATAATAAACACAACAACAAAAATACACCACACTCATTACAGGTAAACATTTTTACAAATTAATTTACACACACCCTCATCAGCTTCCTGCAGCTTATGTACTTTTAATTACAAAAAGCTTGCGCTTGGGCACCAAGACATAATAGTTTGGATAGATTAACGCAAATGCGTTTGGTAATTAGCGTTGCCTTGTTAATTTAAATGACACGGGCGTATTTATGAGCGCAGATGAAATCCTATTAATAATGAATTAAAAACAGCTGGAGGCATGTTGGTGTAGCTGTCTTTACCAGGCAGCACATTAACACGGAACAGAAGTATGACTTAATTATGTTTCCTTCCCTCTTTTGTTTTCGTTTTCATGCTCATTTGTTTTTAATGTGGAGCGATATTATTAGCTAAATCGTTTGTTGGCTTTTGTTTGACGCTTAATGTTTTTGCCTCAAAGCTTCCTATTTCTTTTGAGGTGTGCTTATATTCTATTGTGTTTCAGTTTCAATATATTTTGAAGAGCATCTAGTTATAATTGATTCATGTCATTTGAGGTCTACCCATCCTATACACCGTCCATAGGTCGACCGTCTGTATTGTACCCAGGTCTGTGTGGTGGTTCCAGGTTATTTGGCGGACAGCTCACTTTGATATGATGACACTTAGATCAACAATGTCCTTATTATGCAAATGAAGCAGTGCTGTTTCCCCCATTGCCTTGAACACAAGAAAGGGATGTYCAGTTGATACAAGCTAGACATCACTTCTCTCTCTCAATCGTTTAATGTGTTGATAAATGCTGTGATGGAGTTACTATTGTCAACTGTTTTTACATAATTGTAAGGCAAAAGAAAGAGATTTTAAGAAATGTAGTATACAAGCTAATGGTATTTTTTTTTATTAACACACATTTTCACTAAGTGCTCAAAATGCTCTATATTTGAAGAAAAGAAAACGAACACACACACAAACTATTACAAGGAATTCATTCTCCGTCTTCCACCATTCCCATGTTCCCCAGCCCCTTTCCTTTCGGCCCGAAGTTCTTGGCGTAGCAAACTGCAAAGACAGAGGGAAGAAACCAACAAAGAAATAATGAAACACCGAAAGATACAGTACTGAGTTCCTGGTGACTGAGAGTCATTGAGTTTCTAGCAATGGAGGCTCCTCGGAGTAGGAAGGGGAGGACCATCATCCTCAGTGAATTTCATAAAAATTAAGATAGTGAAACGTTTAAAAAAGTTATCATTTTTAGATAAAACTAAATATATACACATCACTAAATAATTTATTAAAACACATTGTTTTGCAATGAAGGTCTGCAGTAGCCTCAACAACACTCTGTAGGGTAGCGCCATGGTGTAGCCGGAGGACAGCTAGTTTCCGTCCTCCTCTGGGTACATTGACTTTAATACAAAGCCTAGGAAGCTCATGGTTCTCATCCCCTTCTATGGACTTATACAGTGATTATGACAACTTCCGGAGGATGTCCTCCAACCTATCTTCCAGCATAAACTGACTTTTTGTCCACCCAGTCAAAGGATCAGAGAATGAATCTAGTACTGAAAGCATAAGCTACAGCTGGCTAGCACTGCAGTGCATAAAATGTCAGTAGTTGATTCAAAGAGAGAAAAAGTGCACTGTAGTGCATGATTGTAGCGGGTTTATTAACGTATTAGTTCTAGTAGATATGTTGACTATGACATTAATATGGTGACAACGATGTCGGCTGTGTGTAGTGGTTAGCGGTTATCATATGAAGAAAGTTTTTTTTGCCTGTTCACTGATGTGTTGTGCACTGAAGTCCACAGGCGAAGGGAAAAGGTGAGAGGAGGAGAGCTCGTAGATATGAGAAGGAATTACAACGAGCAAAGTGATCATGCTGTTTGTATGTGGCTGCTATGAAAGTGAACTGTGTTTGCGTTAGATCAGGGGTGTATTCATTCCACCGATTCTGTAAGCATACCGGAATTTGTCCAAAAGAAACTCGTTTGCAACTGTTGGTCTAATGATTACACCCTAGATCAGCTAGATGCAGGCAAGAGTGTGCAAGGCGGTATTGAATGTGTCAATGTCTGCCACCTTGATTACTCAAATTTCTCTTGACCTGTGCACCTACYTTGTAAACATTTTCATTCATAGGCTAGGTTTTAGCAACCGTATGATGGGTAGAAGTAAAATTTGAGCATCATGTAGTAGCCTAAACATATCGATGTTACATTGAGCTGGGTGAATGGAATATGAAGGACAGTCATCCAACATGCTGTAATAGAAATAAGGCCATGCTCATTAAAATAAATAAGGCCATGCTCTCGCTCCCTCATCTTAGCCACTAGATTCTACTGAAGCCTGACTGTATCAGTGATCAAAGGGAGCTCTGTATGGCAGGCTAGCTGTGTGGTCTTTACAGCACGTAAATGGTGGGAGCTTGTTTGGTCCTGTGTGTATGTACCTTTACAGTAGAGTTCCCCATCCTTGTCTGTCACTGTGGTAGACTCCAGGCTCTTTCCACACAGCAAACAGCGGAAGCAGGTTTTATGCCAAGGCTGCAACAAGAAACACATACACCCCATCTATCAGAGTTAGGTGATCGTTGTATTGTTGTGGTCGAAAGGGTGCAAGCAGGGCTTATATGGAGGACTTTTACCTTTCCTGCCCCCATGATCTTCTCTGCTGCGTAGACAGCCTTCGAACATCTTTGGCAGCYATCTGAACTTCCAAACCTATGCGCAAACTTACTGGAGTTGGAGTTTGTGGATGTGGGGCGAGGCTTTGAYCTWCATAAAGGGGAAAGAATAAATGACAATAAATATCCAAAGAGACACAAACGAACATCCCTAATTACAATTAAAATGTTTCCTTGGTAACATTTAAAAGTCTGGGAAGCTTTTTATGAAAGCTGTGTTCGTGTCTCTCTTTTGATACTGAAAATATGACTGATGTATGTTTTCATTGATGTTTAACTGCAGCAGTGTCTTGGACAACTCCGTGTTTTTAATTAAGTCGCCTATTCAACGTTAGTTATGTCAAGTCCTTAAGTTGGTTGTTCAGATGTGAAAGAGAGAGGGGTAGAGTTGGGGGGTGTGGGAGTCAGAGAGAAAATAACGAGAGGGGCCTACTCTTGAGGTTGCAGGTCCAGGTTCTGTCCAGGGGGGTCTGAGCTTAGGGCTCCAGCTCCCTGGCCGTACCCGTAGCCTTTTGGCCCATACTTCTTGCCGTAGCAGGACTTGCAGTAGATCTCTGACTCATGCGCTGCGACTGTTGTACTGTCCAGTCCTTTCCTGCAGGCCACTGGGGTGAAGAGCAAACCAAACCAACACGTTGACTCACTGTCCATACTTAACCACAGTTTACAGGAGAAAGAATGTTGTGGCCGTGACAGCTATGGATTAACTTTTGTCAGTTTGTCAGGTTGGACAGCAAAAACACTTAAGTATTCTGTTCCTTTATTTGAATACCAAAATATATTTTTTCATGCACGGACACCTATTAAGCGACTGTATCAGGCTGTGGATAATGGCGTTATTCATATTACTAGGAAGCCTGTACCTGGGGTCTAGCAGTGGTCTCACCCAAGTCAATTAACACACCCCTTTCAGCTGTCCATGGTCAGGGTCTATTTCTGAAGACTACAGTCTGGAGGGGTTGTGTAGGACCAGTGGTGCAAAGTACTTAAGTAAAAAATACTTTAAAGTACTACTTGAGTCGTTTTTAGGGGGATCTTTACTTTACTATTTATAATTTTTGACAACTTTTACTTTTACTGTACTACATTCCTAAATGTAGTTTTTACTTCATACATTTTCCTTGACACCCACAAGTAATCGTTACATTTGAATGCTTAGCAGAACAGGAAAATGGTCCAATTCACGCACATCAACAGAACATCCCTGGTCTTCCCTACTGCCTCTGATCTGGCGTACTCACTAAACACACATGATTKATTTGTAAATGATGTTGCAATGTTGGAGTGTGCCTCTAGCTATTATTATATTTTTTATTAAATAAAAAAAATAAAAAATGTTGCTGTCTGGTTTGCTTAACACAAGGAATTTGAAAGGATTTATAATTTTAGTAATGACATTTACTTTTGATACTTAAGTATATTTTAAACAAAATACTTTTAGACTTTTACTCAGGTAGAATTTTACTGGGTGACTTTTACTTGAGTCATTTTCTATTACGGTATCTTTACTTTTACTCAAGTATGACAATTGGGTACTTTTTCCACCACTGTGTAGCGCAGAGGCTTGTAGTGGACAAACAGACTCTCCCATTTGCCAGCCCCAGCAGATGGAGAAGCAGATCCCTCCTCAATTGCAGATAATTACAAAGGCCTTTTAGTGCTCCCAGTGGTGCTATCTACCTATTGGCAGTCCCCAGTTCAAAGCCCAGCCCCAGCCATTCATGGGTAATTAGGTGAGATTGAAACGCGTTACTTGAGATGGGCATTTTAGGTGGTCCATTTTGTGTTCCCTGATAGGCTCTCCACCTCTCCCCTCTCTTTMCTGCTACCGTCATCGCTAAGATAGAACCTGCATAAGCTAAGAGGCTCTCTGTGTAAGAGGCATCCGGATTCAGTCCTCAAATCGTAGGATAAAAAGTAATCTTAAATACACCACAACACTGATAGACTGGCTGGCTATAAWTACTGTTGCCCACGGAGTGAAGGGTTTGCTGGTTGTTTGGTTGACCYGGCAGAATTAAACAGACYACCTCAAAGCRAAACAAAAGAAGAGGATTGTTGTTTGTGCTAATGAAGGGTGYGACAGGGCTAGTCTTCTGAACTGCAATACGATGCTTTTCTTCAATGGCCACTGTAGAACTGTAAACAGAAGCCAGCTTMTCCAAATCTTCTCAACTTATTTGTGTTCCTGTGTTTGCTATCATTTAAAATTGCCAATTTGGGTGCAATCAATTAGCTTAATTTCTCTGAGATAAAATACAATTTCAACATAACGTTTCAGGGATGCCAATATTTCCTGTTTCTAACTACAGAAGCAATTTTAGAACAACGTGAGATGGTAGGTGTCATGGGTTGCTGAAATGACATGGAACGACTCTTTAAGCAGATCCTGGTTTTATGAATGAGTAATGKGAGTTTATTACCGGTCTTGGTGTCATCAGTTTGTCTTCTCTGTCAGTCTAGGCCTACATGGCGTGTGACTGAGGATAACTCACTGCAGATGAAGCAGGTCTTGTGGAAGCTCTTCCCGTTGCATTGGATCTCCTCAGCGTGGTACACGGTCTTTTCACAGGCCGCACACTTGGCCCCGCCGCCCCAGTTTGGCATCCTTGTCTCGGGGTGAGAGTCTGCATCGAGAGGGGTGTTAGATGGAGGAATAGACGGTTGCAGATTGAATCTACTCTGGGGTGGCCTCAAGACCATCAGTGTATTTCTGACTTATCATGACATAGTGGTCAATAAATAAACATGTGGGAAGATGTTGAGGGGTGGACCTGCTGTCAATCTACTCAGGACTAGTAAAGCCATAAAGCACTAATTTGGTGGAAAACATTTTTTCTCCCAAAATATATATATTTTTAAATATTATTTTAATACTGATTTATCAGGGGGTGCTGCAGCACCCTCAGCAGCCCTAATTCCCGCGGTTATGCATGCATTGCAATAGGTTCAGACTACATTATATATATTTAAAAAAAAACATAAATGTCTACATTTGGATTCTCTTTGATGATACCCATCATAGTATAGTGACAGCGATGTTGTCAAGCCTGTTCTTCTAGCAGAGATAAGGTATCTCAGCCAGTCCCGACTCTCCTCTATTGTCACCCATTCATTTCAGAGGTAGTCCGTCACCTCATAGGGCTGGTATGTGGTGATAAGACTCCAGGAATAGAGCCCATTAGGATCATGGAAGAACATATTTCAGTATCCACCCTGGACCGCTTGAAGCAGCTGGGTCACCAACACTTACCTCACATGGAAATTTCCAACATCCAGTGAGTCGTGATGGATGAATTCAAATCATGTTTATYCAATTCAACTTAATTAGAGATAGCTTGATCAAGTTCAACATCAGTCTGATCCATGGACCCTCGGACCAAATATTCTAAAAGTATGGCACTGATTGGACACTGGCCAGTATATGATATCGGTTTTACTGTAAATACAACCGGTCCCAGTCAATTACATTTCTATTCCACGTTGGATCAAAGTAATTTCATTGAAATGACGTGGAAACAACYTTGATTCAACCAGTGAGCGGTTACATTTATCAATATCAAACATATCACTCAKAAATCATAAATATTTGACTACTATACCTGCACAAGTCTGGATGTATCCGTGTCAATCTCTTCCCCCCCAGTTCAGTCTCAAATCTGAGTGCGACCGCCCCAACACCACCGAGGGGAGTCCTTAAATACAGCCCATCTCACGCTCATCACCCAGTTTAATGGTGACACTCAAATGAAAACATCCTCCTAAAATAACTTTGGACAAACACTCGAGACCTACAGTAGCCCCCCACCCCACCTCTAACACAGGCCAAAGAGACCCCTGGCCCTAAGCTGGGCCCTGGAGATTTCACCATTTGTCCTGGTCTTACACAAGCATGATTGATAGAGATTTCCCGAAACTTCTGGGTGACAGTAGCCAAGCGGAATGAATTATGTGTCTGGCTGATGGTAACTGGAATGGCACATGATTTTAGAGGGGTGTCTACACAGAACAAAATAGATCTATACGAGTTTGTGTTAATTGGTTGGAATTGAAAGCATGTACTGTATTTACAGTTGGATATGAAACCACCTTTATCATATTCATACTCTACTCTAGACTAATGCTATAGGACACCAACATATCGTTGACCATGTATTCATCAACCGAGGGAGACAGTAAATACATGAACAGAACAGAGATCGGTTTAAAAATATTATGTTTATTTACCATTTTATATACAAGGACATCTGAGCTGAATTTAATGCTTAAAGTCCATTCCTTATACATTAAGATCCAATTTCAATCACGTGATTTGCCTAAGGTAGGAAGCCATCGCATACATTCACCCCTTACAGTTGAATCACATACAATCCAGCTTTTTAAGGCTAACAGTGAACATGTACAACGTGCAAAATTGTAATCTTACCAATTTTACACARACAAAAACAGTTATTCTACAATAGTTTTCAAAAAGAAAATTCTCTTTCAGTCATTAAAGTCCTGCTGTCACATATTAATGTCATCCCGGTGAACTGAGGTTAAGTTGTTCTTCTTTATGGCACGTTGATGATGTAAATGGGACTTCAATACAACTTCTCTTTGAGAAATGTTGAAATACTCAGCCAGCATATTAGATTTTTGGCAAACAACCCTTCAAAAACCTAAATAAGACAGACTGTTTCACTATTTTGTATTTAGACACAGAATACACCCCTCACCAGTTTAATACCTACTGGTGATCCCTAATCATAAATCCATACATAAACCAGTATCAWAAGTATGCTGTAGTATTATAGTATTACACAGTAATATCCGGCATATTGTGTCTCAAAGCCCCAGGGTTAAGAGTATTTACCATGGCTGGTCTCTCCATCAGAGTTATATTTGGAGCTAGCTGTGCTGACGGTGACACGCAGCTGTTTCTGTATGGAGTTTTCACATACTTTGTCTTTCCCCCTGTAGAAATGGAATTAACCAAGGCTTCCGAAACTCGCTCCCCCAAATGGTGCACGTTTTGGTTTTTGCCCTAGCACTACACAGCTGATTCAAATAATCAACAAGCTTTGATCATTGGAATCAGCTGTGTAGTGCAAAAACCAAAAACGCGCACCCTTTGGGGTCCCGAGGACCGAGTTTGGGGAACGCTGGAATAACCCATGGACTAGTTTTGGATTAAATCATTTGGAGACATCACATACCCTAAAACATAAAAATCACTCAACCTACAGTACGCCTTAAACATATGACAGTCAGACCATAGAAAACCATGCAGACATGCACAGACACACACATTGAAGGGCTGGTGCACACACACACACACACACACACAGGTTGTGTAGCAGCATAGTCTTTAGGTGTCCTCAGTGGTGACTTCCAGCTTCCTCTGAGGGATGTAAACGGTTTTAGCGCCCGCCGGCGCCGTGTGTCCGTGGCTGGTGGTTACCACGGTAGCCAGCGGGGAGAGGGAGACAGGGGTGTGGAAGAAACTGTGCTGGGTGAGGGCTGTCCCTTTGGGCGTGGTCACCTGAAGAGGAGGAGAGATAGACAACGACAGAAGTTAGCAGAGAAGTTAGTTAGCAGATGTTTGCAATCAACATCACACCTCGTTTATATAATCAGTGAGGCTACTTACACAAGCACTGAACCAGCAGCACACKATTATCAATTAGGGAGGGGTTTGACTGACTGTTGTATGTGTGTTAAGCTTATTGGGGTTTGAGGCTGTGTGTGTATGTATGCTGTATGTGTGACCCAGTGTTTGTGTGGATGTATGTATGCAAGTATGCATCTCACCTGCTGTAGGCTGATTAGCGTGAGTGGTTGCCCGCCTGGGCCGGTCATCTGGTGTTGGACTGACACGGGGGACATGGGCTTAACGAASACCATGCCGCCCCTCTGATGCAGGCCCAGGTGGGGAGGCAGGGGCACGGAGCTGGGGTGCTCCGGGGTTTGGGCAGTGCCAGGGCTGCAAGCGGGTACAGAGCCAGGCCCAGGGATGAGGCCCAGGTTCTGCAGGGTAAAGTTGAGGATGGCAGGGCTGGGGCTGTGGAAGCGGTGCCCCGGGGTAGAGAAGGGCGAGGCGGGGGGAGGCCTGTGGAGGGAGAGGCTGGTGGGGGTGAACTCCTGGATCGGGGGAGGTCTAGAGCCTGGGAAGGAGAGAGGGGAAGACATGTTAATTACAGTCATAAGATACAGATGTCCAATTTAAGTCATCTGATACAGTCTGCTTTACTCAAAGACGTAGTTCAAATCTGCGTTAGCGTGTGTACTGACTGCAAATAAATGTTAAAAAGGTGTGTATACCTGCAGTGGGTGTGTGGTAGATGTTGTAGGTGGGTGTGGTGGCTTTGCTGCTCTCGGTGTTGTGGATGTCTTTGTAGCTGAAGAGGGACTGCTGGGAGATAGGGATCAGGTAGCCCGTGGGGATCAGAGTCTGGAACACACACACAGAGAGAGACATTAATACAGCATTATGGATGTAACGATTCTCCGATATGCATCGGTCCCAGATTCAAATGCTTAAGAATAAAAGTGCGTCGGTACGCAGACCGATCCCAATGTAGCATGCATTGGTCGGAAAAATCGAATCAAACGTTACGAATCACTGGTTCATCATTTTTGGGGGTTCTTTCTACCTTCTGAAAATCTCTCTTCTCTTTTGTGTTGAACTGCATGTGACAGTCATTGATCGACAAGTCGTTTCGCATGCCGAACAACTCCAGGCAATATCAGTAGCCTAGTCAAACGTGCTTCACGTGCTGGGTCACTTGCAAATCTGTGTGGCACCTTCGGCATTGAAATACTAAAATGGCTTGCGTGATATTAAGATTGTGACAACCTATGTGATTTGCTAGGTTATTGTTATCTGTGCACTGTTGAAAATAGTGTTTTACTGGAATTAAAGTAACCTACCAGAGACAACTCTCAACTGGCTATACCTGCTGAAAGGGGCTTACAATAGATTTAAATTAGGATTATTCAGGTTCACCATCAGCAATAGTTTTGGTAGATTTGCTTTTAACAATCAGTATGCCAAACATTAGGAACATCTTCCAAATAGAGAGTTGCACCTCCCCCATTTTGTCCTRAWAACAGCCTCAATTCGTCAGGGCATGGACTTTCAACAATGTGTCGAAAGCGTTCCACAGGGATGCTGGCCCATGTTGACTCCAATGCATTCTTGATACACACGGGAAACTGTTGAGCTTGAAAAACCCAGCAGCGTTGCAGTTCTTGACACAAATCGGTGCGCCTGGCACCTACTACCATACCCCGTTCAAGGGCCCTTAAATCTTTTGTCTTTCTCATTCACCCTCTGAGTGGCACACATACACAATCCATGTCTCAAGTATTAAAAATCCTTCTTTAACCCGTCTCCTCCCGTTCATCTACASTGATTGAAGTGGATTTAACAAGTGACATAATTAAGGGATCATAGCTTGCACCTGATCAGTCTGTCATGGAAAGAGCAGGTGTCCTTATTGTTTCACATACTATGGGCATTTTTTATATATACACAGGGTAAGATTGCTTTCCTCTTTATGAAATTAGCAATCACATTTTTTTGCATTCTTTTTTTTAACCTTAAGTAAAGCATATGGTATCAGATGACTTAAACTCAATTAAAAATCTGTATCTTATGACTGTAATTAACATGTCTTCCCTCTCTCCTTCCCAGGCTCAAGACCTCCCCTGATCCAGGAGTTCACCCCCACCAGCCTCTCCCTCCACAGGCCTCCCCCTTCTCTGCCCAGGGGCACCGCTTCCACAGTCCTGCCCAAAGCGAGAGAAGATCCCCCCGTAAAAATTGTCCAAACCATTCGATTTTGAGATGGGGGTGAAATACATTCCAAAGTTGTGAAATATATTCAATATATTRCCAACCGTGAAGKACYGGGGTGGCAGCATCATGTTGTGGGGMTGCTTTGCTGKAGGAGGGACTGGTGCACTTCACAAAYTAGATGGCATCATGAGGGGAAATTATGTGSATATATTGAAGCAACATCTCAAGACATCAGTCAGGAAGTTAAAGCTTGGTCACAAATGGGTCTTCCAAATGGACAATGACCCCAAGCATACTTCCAAAGTTGTYGKAAAATGYCTTAAGGACAACAATGTCAAAYTATTGGAGTGGCCATCACAAAGCCCTGACCTCAATCCTAGGGCTGGGCGATATGGCAAATAAATGATCACGATATCTATATATTTTTTCATTTGATAACGATAATTATCATGATATTAAATCAAATAATGTTTAAAAAGGTGCATATCTGCTTCAAACTCAAGAATGCCTGAACAAACCGTGGTTAGAGCGTTGGGCCAGTAACCGAAAGGTTGCTAGATCGAATCCCTGAGCTGACAAGGTAAAAATCTGTCGTTCTACCCCTGAACAAGGCAGTTAACCCACTGTTCCCCGATAGGCCGTCATTGTAAATAAGAATTTGTTCTTAACTGACTTGCCTAGTTAAATAAAGGTTACATATAAAAATAAATTGTAATAAAAATAAATAAATAAATAAATGTGAGCAAAAAACTAAAATATACTTGAAGGAAAATTGATCCATGTTTGCGTCCAGGCTGCACGTGCCTGGGGTCAATTAAATTGATAAGCCTCTTGAAACCTTCCATTTTGACTGTGCTAATTCGTAGCATGTCCTTAGCAATGCATAATAGCATTTGTGATGTCTTTGTCCTTTCAATGTTTGCTTGTAGGGCATAAACGCTGTCAGTGTTGACTGCTTCGGGCAAACATCCCTAGATTGGCTGGTGCTTGAGGGGCGTTCATCAATACCGTGGCGCAAACTCAAACTTCCTGCATGCTCCAAAGAGTGATTTTGCCTCAGATGTTGAAAAAGGTTTGTCGTATTACCAGACTTCGTAGCCACCTGTCTACGGCACAATTTGCACCGAACATTGCTCTGCTCTTTGTCAAACTTCAAAAATCCAAACCACTTCCAAATTACTGAAACAGTTGAACCCTTTTTATCAATAATTTCTTCGTTAGAAGCTGCTCCTTCTCCGTGGCTATCACTGCCACTGTTTTCACCTACATCACTCATTTTTCGTGGTTAATAGTGGCTACTCCATCACTCGAGGTGCTAAGTGGTTTTTAGTGGGCGTATACCTCTCCATGTGCATATTGTCACTTCTCCGCACGTTCCTGCTGCGTCAGAGGTGAAATGGACTGCTGTACATAATTCTTCTATATCGAAAATGAATCTAAACGTTTTTATATCGTTATTGAGGGAAGTAATTACTTCTAGTTATTGATATATCGCCCAGCCCTACTCAATCCCATAGAAAATTTGTGGGCGGAACTGAAAAAGCGTGTGAGAGCAAGGAGGCCTACAAACCTGACTCAGTTACACCAGCTCTGTCAYGAGGAATGAGCCAAAATTCCCCCAACTTATTGTGGGAAGCTTGTGGAAGGCTACCCGAAACATTTGACCCAAGTTAAACAATTTAAAGGCAATGCTACCAAATACTAATTGAGTGTATGTAAACTTCTGACCCACTGGGAATGTGATGAAATAAATAATTCTCTATTATTCTGACATTTCACATTCTTAAAATAAAGTGGTTATCCTAACTGACCTAAGACAGGGAATTCTTACTAGGATTGAATGTCAGGAAAAACTGAGTTTAAATGTATTTGGCTAAGGTGTATGTAACCTTCCGACTTCAACTGTATCCATCTCAATTACCTTGTACCCCTGCACATTGATCTGGTACCGGTACCCTCTGTATAGCTCCATTCTTGTGTATTTTATTTCTCGTGTTACTAGTTTTAAACTCTGCATCGTRGGGAAGGGCTCGTAAGCAAGCATTTCACGGTAAAGTCCACACCCGTTGTATTCGGCGCAGGTGACACTTTTTATATTAATGTGTTTATGCAACAAATGGTTGTGCATCGATTCGTTCTCTAATCAAACCGAATTGCACAGAATCGTTTCAAACTAAAATGTATCGTTCCTGTGTCGTTTTGGAGCCCATGTTTCTGGATAKCCATGGAATCTTCTTGAAAGGGAAAGATGCACATCCGTACACATCATCCAAAGATACTATACACACTATACACCAAGTGTTTTCTGTTAATACCAGTATCGGTCTTTTAGCTATGTGTGTGTGTGTTGTTTTACTTTGTGTATATGTC
The DNA here is from genome assembly GCF_002910315.2 of Salvelinus sp. IW2-2015. Lineage (NCBI taxonomy): Eukaryota > Metazoa > Chordata > Actinopteri > Salmoniformes > Salmonidae > Salvelinus > Salvelinus sp. IW2-2015. The sequence goes on along the minus strand of NW_019942778.1, from coordinate 338,908 downwards.
TTGTGTGTTTACCTCTGTGTGTAGGTGTTGGGGGGTCAGTGGAACAGCTCTGACCGGCGTGAGCCCTGCCTCGCTGTCTGAGGTCGCGACCTTCTCCTCCTTCTCCAGGAAGGTCTCCAGGTTCTGCTCCAGTGTCTGATTGGCTGCGGCGGCCACTGAGCTCCCAGGTGTGTTGACAAACTCGGGGTCCAAGTGGAGMGCTCGGGGCGAGGGACGGTTGGAGAGGAGTCCCCCGCGACGCGCCTTCAGACGAGCCTGGAGGATCTCACACAGCTTAGGAGACGTGTCCTGGAGGAGAGGAAGAAAGAGAGGTGGGTTAGCTTCGTATGACCGTTGCTATTACTATTTAARAGGCTTCTTTATTTGTATGARATTGCCAAAMTTCTCTGCTAGTGACATGTRACCTCACATTCTGYTCAAAGTAGGTACAACTGAGCTGCGTAGAGACAGAAGTAGCGTGTAAAGAACAGGTCTTACCCTGGTGCTGGGGTCAATCCTCTTGGCCTTGGAGGGGCTTTCCTCGGAGGGTCTCGCTGAACACACACGTTTTAGTGCTGAGGGGCTGCTGGTTGGCTGGTTGTTCGTAGCAGGCGAGTGGCCGTGCACTGTGACATCACTCGGGCTCCGCCCCGTCTTATCCTCGAAGGTCATGGAGCGCACAGCGAGGCTGGTTGGCTGAGGCCTAGTTAGGGGGTGTGGCCTGAAGGAGGAGTGGTGCATGTAGATGGCGTAGGGTCCGCCTCCCTGGAGTTGGGGCAGCAGCACAGGGATGAGAGGTGAACACTGGGCAGGGTGGAAGGACATTGCCCCAGTAGGTTGGGGGGTGAACTGTGCCTGTGGGGTGAGGTGGACAGTGCTGGCACGGGGTTCTGTGGGTGTTAATACTGGCGGCTGGGGAGCTCCTGGCTTTTTAGCAGCTTTCTGTTCATGATCTGGCACTGCCTCACTCARAGTAACTGCAGGCTTAGGTGTCCTGTCAACAACCCTGGAACGAGACAAGACTCATTGTAACATCTGACGGTCTGAGTTGATGTTAACAAGGAAATGTAGAACATTTCTGGTTTATTTAGAAGACTAAAGGATACGATACGGCAATGAGAATCAGGCAGCACTTACTCGTTTGATTGCTGGTCAAGCTGGATCTTACAYATTGCCGCTAGTTGAGCCATTTTGGTGGGAAAGAACTCGCTGCTCGAGGAATCATCTGAAAAGAAAAACAGAAGCTAATCTAGACACCCAACTCTCACTTAAAAACATATGAATACTACATCTCCCAGACTCTAATGTCTAGATYTCTCCCAGGACTTACTCTTGACAGGGCTGGTGGGGGCTGAGTTGATCTTGCGCCGGTCTTCCTGGATGCTCTTGGCCAGTTTGATGAGGGAGGGGTGACGGGTGAAGCTGCGTTTGCTCCCAGGAGAGGAGAAGAGATTTTTGGCACAGTTGTCTACGGAGGTACGAGACTCAAGTGTCCTCTTGGCAGTGGCTGTAGTGGCAGTGGTCTCTATGTTTGAATTGAAACACAAGAAGACAAGATTTAGTCTGGTGAACTGGGAGAGGCAGGTTGGACACCATTACAGGTTAAATGGTAACATAGGTTCGGACTTAAAGCTCATATAAACCACTAAGTTGAATAGCAAAGGTTCAGCATAGCTTCAATGGCACAGGGTACTTCTATATCATGTAGAAATCGAGGACATGTGATGCCTATAAAAAGCCTTGTAATAGTGTTATTATGTATGGTAACCCCTTCAAGTGAAGTATTATTGGGAAGACGGTGTGTTCTGATAAGTATTTACCCTTCACACTGGGGAAGTCCTCAGGGCCGGTCCATTCAAAGGCTGGCTTCCTCCCTCTTTCCTCTGTCACATGGACCTTCTCTATCAGCTTCAGGCTCCGCAGCACGTTGGCTATGTCATACAGCCTACGGACCTTAGCTGCAGACACACACATTCAAACATTAGACTCATTATCACCAGATAATGAACGTACGGTCTTAACCCACTTGGTTGGAGCATTTCGGTGTGCAGAATCGTACTTATTGCGCCAACTACACACTCAACTTTTACGACAAAGCTTGTGTATCCTAGCTAGAAATGTGCTGAAAGAACACAGGATGTGCCAGAGGCGTGAAGGACTGCTTTGCCCATATGGACTCAACACTCACTCTTGAACTTGCTCTTGTCCTGATCAGCCACCTGGTCCTCTCCAATGAGGATCCTGGCAGCCACCTCCAAACTGACCACCCGAGGRGTGGACACCAGGAACAACATGACAAACTTCTGGCTCATCACCCTCAGAGACTTGTCCTTCCTGCTGTTCACCGAGGCTGGAGAGAACACAGGGGAATAATAGCGTAGTTATTACATAGCCAAGACCACGGTCACTCAGTTCAGCCCACTAAAATAAGAAATATCTACAGGGAAAACTTTTTTTCTACAAAAGCCTTGCAGTACAGGATCAATCAATTGCATGCTACATATTACGAACGATTGTATTAATAGCTCTTAATCAAATGAGGTTCATCCTGGCCTCTCACCTGCTTTAAACTCCACCCCAGGAAGCTCCACGAAGAACATCTCCTTCTGGCCCTGTTCTCCTCCCTCCACCTCCTCGTTC
>NW_019942778.1:310557-333799 GCF_002910315.2 Salvelinus sp. IW2-2015 | reverse complement strand
AACGAGACAAAATGACTTTTGTCCTGTAGTTATACCCAAGTGAGTAAAATACGTTTATTTCTGGACCATTTCATTTGTCCCGCCTAGTTTCACGCATACAGCACACTSAGCACTTTCGCCACCGGATAGAGCCAACTACCTCCGTGTGCAACTACTCACAGGCGGAGTGCCCGATCCCACGAGTTTACATAAACGCTACATGGATATCTTTGCAGAAAAAAACTCAATTACATTTTGTGCAATATTTTGCAAACATTAAATGTGGCTACGTTATTTTCCTCTAATTTTGGCGAAGAAGAAAAAACGAATATACAGCAGAGGTGGCTATTGCAGGACAGGCTCATTATAATAGCTGGACATATTCTAGAACGGAGTCAAACACCTCAGACATATGGAAACCATATGTTTGACTCCGTTCAATGGTTTCCATTCCAGCCATTATAATGAGTCCGTCCTTCTATGGCTGCTGCCACCAACCACCTCTGATATAAAGTACCCACAGTAAACTTAAATAAAAGTACCACAGTTTCTAGTAACATATCGGTGTAGCCATTCTGTAAAATCTTACCATATCATGCAAACATGAAATACATGCATACTAGCAGACGGTAACATGCTGTTTCAATTTGTTGGAGATAAAAATGAATGAAATACAAGTAAAAGTATATCATACATATATCTCCATAAAATACTAAAACRTATTTCAACAATAATTGAACGATTAATTGGGATTGGTGTTTTATTTTGTGCGTTGACTCAGAGAATTTGCACAGATTTGCTTTAGGCATGAGACATTCGATACAATGTCGCTAGATGGCACCAACATCATTCTTTCTGTAAGTATCCATGGAAACAGATGGCGCAGGGGAGCTGGTGGAGAAAACGCTCGGCGCGTTGGGCGCACTAGTCAGTGASGTGATGTTATCGATTGAGGAGAGAGTGGGACCTTGCTGAGGAAAGCGAAGCATGCACTGGTTGTTCAAGAAGGAAAGGGAAGGTAACGTTAGCGAGCGATGTGCTGTAGGGAGCATTTCGTCCTTGAAGGGAAACATTACATTCGTTGGTGCTGCTGCTGATGTGTTGGGTGAGTAGCTACTTCCCACCCTTTACTTAAATTTACTCTATTTTTTTATGATTTTAAGTTAGGTTACATCTATTTCAAAAGCTTTCCATAGTTTATTTTCCACCTTTAATTTTGGTGAGCSACCCCATATCAGAGCAAAGGGAATGCAGCACCTGCCTTAGCGGAATATCTGCAGGGTGATATACCATCATCCARATTGCCTCTTGCATGTTTATTATTTGGAAATGTATGTGCAGAYATTGTTGAGGGCTTCCTTTGCATAACTGATTTAGCTACAATCGTTAGTTTAATACACTATGTAACTATTGCATGCGGCTCATGCTACGCCCAATGCACCTGCCTAATACAACTCTCGCTGTTGGTTTGGTTTTCAAGCTCCAGCCCGAGAACCTGCCATTTCATCCTGAAAACTCATGCATTATGTTTATTTTTCTATAACATTCTCAGGTAGCCAGCCTACACCTCAAGTTAGTAGRCTACTAGCCTTATTTGAGTTCTTGTCAGCAATTTATGCAGTTACATTCAATGTAGTATACGTATATATTCATATCATTGACACTTTATTGTCTGAGATTATTGTMTATTCTTCAAAGCCAATTACATCTTTAAGCAGTAATTTATTGCATGTAGCCTATACATTTGCAAGTAACATAAGATGGAAAACTTTGATGGGGTGAGGGCCACAAAAACATCTGAACTAATCACAGGTGTCCACAGTGGCTCGCAGGTCTGTGTACCCACATCCATACCTACACATGSAGAGAGAAAWAACGTTTTTGTGAATRTCSTGCAAATCTACACATTTTACAATGGGGTGTAGAGAAAATGTTGCCGTTTTAAAGCAAGCTTTCTGCAATTCTACACGTTTTGCCATGGGGCTGAGAGAAGATTTAGCAATTTTACAACTAATTTCATACAATTCTACTAATCTTGCCAATTCAACCATGATTACTACACATTTACATAGCTGGCTACACTAATTTACCAATCCATTTTTTTTGCTGACATGCTAATTGAGTGACTGTTAGTGATGGACATAAAAATAACCATATTTTGAAATGGTACATTGTATATTCTACTATTCTGAGACACCGACTGAGTTCCTAAATATTGTTGCATGCTGTTGTCTAATTGGTAGCTTGGTTAAACATATTTTTTTTTACCCATCCAGTTGTGCAAAGGGAATAGTTTGGTGACTATCACAGGTTAATCCAGCAGACTTTACAGMGCTCTTGATTTTACAATGGAGGAATGTTGGCCCTGTGGGAATAGGGAGCCATGATCATATCCAGGGAGAAGATTAGAGGTTTTCACTCTGGGTGAAAGCTTGAGGAGAGAGGGCCACCATGGTTGTGGAGCTCCGGATCTCAGGACCCCTGCCTATCCCCTGATGCCCAGTCTGGGTCAGCCTCAGTGGGCTAAAAACTGCAGCRGAGAGCCATGGAGTGACAACYTAACTGACTGAGCTAGCTCCACCCAGGACATACCCCCATGAGATAGCTTGTTGGGTGTGTTTTTTTTCTCCCACCAAGATTTTGGACCAATAGTGATTTTGGATGAAAGAGTGGGGGGTTTGAATGCCTTTGGAATAAGCAATTTTCTTTGTTTCTTGGAGAGGATATTTGATTGGATCTTTTTTAACAAAGAAGGGACTGTTGGATATTGTAGAAGGGAGAGAAAATGGAATCAGGAGCAGAGGCATCCCCGCAGCAGCACCAGAGGAGGAAACCTGTGATGCACGGCCTGGAAGARCAGAAAAGGGTGAGTGACCAAACCTCTCTTTCCTCCCAATCTCCCATTCAGATCTCTGCTAATTGTCTATACCTTTGKCTTGAGCTCAGAGGAAGTCATGAGAAAATCTCTTAGAAGAAATACAAAAAAATCAGTAGGTGCATTGTTAGGTAGAAACCATGAAGAAATTGTGATTTTGAGTCTGAACATGCACATGTCAATCTTATGAAAGTTTAGATGTTTGTATCCTAGAATGTTGCTTGTATCCTGATCCTGCAAAGGAAAAATGATACAGCATCCAATGCTAGTGATGGGGGAAAAATCATTACAGTTACATATAGCGATATTATTTTTGACGATATAGTATCGTATCGTTTTGACAATATCGTATTTTTCCTTAATATGTTCTCCAATTTGTTTTCAGCACTTTTATTTCCATTACTGATCGTTATCTCAAGGCTCTCATTTCTGCAGCAGACATATGGTGAGCAATATGTTTGGACCATGGAATAGCAATAAAATCACAGTATTGAATCYGAGTGCCTTCGGAAAGTATTCATACCCCTTGACTTTTTGAATTTAAAATTGAATTTAAAATGATTAAATAAAAAATAAAAAAATGTGTCAATGGCCTACACACAATACCCCATAATGTCAATGTGGAATTGTGTTTTTAGAATTTCTTACAAATTAATAACAAAATGAAAAGCTGAAATGTCAGTATTCAACCCCTTRATTACAGCCAGCCTAAATAAGTTTAGGAGTAAAAATGTGCTTAACAAGTCACATAATAAATTGCATGGACTCACTCTGTGTGCAATAATAGTGTTTAAATTGAAATGTCTATGACTACAGTACCAGTCAAAAGTTTGGACACACCTACTCATTTCAGGGTTTTTCTTTATTTTTACTATTTTCTACATTGTAGAATAATKYTGAAGACATCAAAACTATGAAATAACACATGGAATCATGTAGTAACCCAAAAAGTGTTAAACAAATCAAAATATATTTTATATTTGAGATTCTTTAAAGTAGGCACCCTTTGTCTTGATMACAGCTTTGCACACTTTTGGCACTTTTGATGGAGGGCTGCATCAGATGACCTGGCCTCTACAATCATCTGACCTCAACCCAATTAAGATGGTTTGGGATGAGTTGGACCGCAGAGTGAAGGAAAAGCAGCTAATAAGTGCTCAGCATATGTGGGATTCCTTCAAGACTGTTGGAAAAGCATTCCATGTGAAGCTGGTTGAGAGAATGCCAAGAGTGTGCAAAGCTGTCATRAAGGCAAAGGGTAGCTACTTTGAAGAATCTCAAATATAAAATATATTTMGATTTGTTTAACACTTTTTTGGTTACTACATGATTCCATATGTGTTATTTCATAGTTTTGATGTCTTCATGATTATTCTACAATGTAGAAAATGGTAAAAATAAAGAAAAACCCTTGAATGAGTAGGTGTGTCCAAACTTTGGACTGGTACTGTACGTCATCTCTGTACCCCACACATACACTTATCTGTAAGGTCCCTCAGTCGAGCAGTGAATTTCAAACACAGATTCACTGCTCGACTGAYGGACACTATACKCACTATACAAGTTTTATGTTTGGGGCTAATCCAATACAACATCACTTTCCATATTTTCACGCATAGTGGTGGCTGCATCATGTTATGGGTATGCWTGTAATTGTTAAGAACTGGGGAGTTTTTCAGGATAAAAAACWAACTAAATGGAGCTAAGCACAGGCAGAATTCTAGAGGAAAACCTGGTTCAGTCTGCTTTTCACCAGACACTGGGAGATGAATTCACCTTTCAGCAGGACCATAACCTATAACACAAGGCCAAATATACTCTGGAGTTGCTTATCAAGGAGACAGTGAATGTTCCTGAGTGGCCAAGTTACAGTTTTGACTTAAATCTCCTTGAAAATGTATGGCAAGACCTGAAAATGGTTGTCTAGCAATGATCAACAACCAATTTGACAGAGGTTGAAGAATTTTGAAAAGAATATTGGGCAAATGTTGCACAATCCAGGTGTGGAAAGCTCTAAGAGACTTACCCAGAAAGACTCACAGTTGTAATCGCTTCCAATGGTGATTCTAACATGTATTGACTCAGGGGGTTGAATACTTRTCTAATTACGATGTATTAGTGTTTTTATTTGATTAATTCTTTACAAATGTTTGATTTTTGTCTTCCACTTTGAGTATTTTTACAAATCAATTTTAATCCCACTTTGTAACACAACAAAATGTGGAAAAAGTCAAGGGGTCTGAATACTTTCTGAAGGCACTGTAAGTATGATGATCATATCATATCGRGAGGTCCCTGGCAATTCCCAGCCCTATCTAATGACATATCAATCGGAGATTTATCTTACGTGACTATACTTAGACAAGGTTAGAGTCTTTCCGGCGGCACCCCCACCCCTAAGTGCTGTGATTTATGATTGGCTGTCGCAGCCGATGTCCCATACCATCTGGGCCAATGGTGGCATCAGCTGTAGCTGGGGCTTAATTGACTTGTGTATTGACGCGTGTGTGCCTTTTATGGCTGCTTGGAAATGCATGTGGGCGCCACCAACAACAGAAAAAAATTACATGAGACATTAGTGGCTTTATAACTGCCCCCCATGTTTAATAAGAGTAACTTGTATTGTGATAGCTACGGTGATATTAGTATGCATGCGTGTGTGAGTGCGTGCGTGTGTTTTGTGTGCATTCTGAGGTAGAAGTGGAGAGGGAGGGATGCATATCCTCCATCTGTTTGGTCCTCTGACAGAGGGTCATGGTGATGGGGGGTAGGACTCACTGGGGTATGGAGCTGGTAAGAATCTCCATCTACCATGTAGTCGAGAGTGGGACCTGGACAAATGGGTCAATGCTTTGCAAGTCGATCCAACCCCCCTCCTGTCACGTTAAGTATGGAATACTCCTAAGACCCAGTATTTCTCTCAGTGATACTGATGGAATAGTCCCACCACCCCTTGCTACAGCCCCCGTCAGTCTCTCACCACCAGCTCCAGTGATGTATGCATGCACCAACGCCTTCTAATGACTCCTGGAAGGGTGGTTGGGAGGCACCAAACACTGATCCTGTGTGGGCACAATACATCTCTGTGTTGACTCAGATTGCATTCCTCTTCATCTGGATGTGGAGTCGGATTGAATTACCTACCCCCACCCTCAGACACTCCGGCTCTGGCATGCTGAACTAATGGTCTTGAGGCTTTGAGACCCTCTTCCGTGTTTGTCTTTCTCAGTTTTCAACAGGAACTKATTTGGGGGAACCCTTTTCCATTTCTCATTTGATTAAGGCTGGTTTCCTAAATGTGTGGCACATACTCGGAGCAGCTGTGGAGACMGGAGAGGATGGCTGCCCTAGGGAGGATACTGCATGCAAGAGTTCCACCACAGGCAAATTTGGTTCTTMGCCAAAAATAGGGATGCAAGAGATCTTGACGCTCTCATATTTGAGGAATTGCAGCACTCTCTCCAGCAGTCTGAGGACTGGCTAGGTTAAAATGAATGCCTATTCTTGCATTTTCTTCTTTATTCTCTTTCTCTCTGCCCACTAAATTATTGATTTGATCAGGTGTTTTAAATTCATCACCTCAGATTTTCTAGAGCATGAATATTAATTGACGGGACAGGAATCCCAGCTGCTGTTTTCCAATTTTACAGACGGCTGCATCTTTCAGATGCTAAGTGCCACAATGAGTACCACAAGAGAAAAAAAACAGAGCTGATGGACTGTGGATTAGTGCGTTTAAAACCAGTGCCCTGGACAAGGTACTAATTTGGTCTATTTTAGCAAACGAGGCCTTGATTTCTGTGTTGTTGCTATGGCAATTCCTTGTGATTCTGCTCATAATGGGTGTTTTTGTCCCCTGAGTGCCTGYTGAGGTATCGACGTGTGTCACATCCTGTCTGTAAAACCAATACTTCCTCTCAGCCTGCCTCAGCCATCAACCTGGCGACATCATCAATGTGAGACGAGACGACCATGAGACGAGACACTTTGGTATCTCCGGGGAGGCTAGGTAGTCTGGGAGCCTGTTAGATAGAGCCAGATGGTTAATGGACATCAGCGGTCTTGAATACATTTTAAAGCACAGAGGTAGTGATGTGAGCGGTGGGATCCCATTGTCGAGGAATTACTTCGGGTTCCTGTGTTAGCACGCCTCAGTGTGCCCCCAATAACCTGGGCTGTGTGAGCTCCACACCCACAACCAGATACTTACCCCCTGGTTGAGGTAATTGGATTCTGTTCACTTTGTAGATTCTGCCTCGGTGTATGTGTCTCACCCCTCCGAACATTAATGTTCATTGAGTGTCAATCATTGGATACATGGCAAAGCGGAGTATTACATGAGAAAGGACTGGGAGTGCATTCATCTAACCCACTGAAGCAATGCTCAAAGAGAGATCCTGTGGGGTGATCGTTGGGAATGTGATGCATTAGCATTCATTGAATTAGGGGGGAGTCCGTGGGATATAGTAATGAGAAACAAAGATGTCGTCTAGATATAGGGCAGACTTTTTTTTTACTAGACTGTGGTAAAATGTGCGGTGTGAGTGTGTGTTTGGGTGTCCATGGACGTCCGTGTGGGTTTTGTGTTTGTGTGTGGTCCTCGACATGGCAAGAGTTTGATTAAATGTAATATTTAGGTTGTGCTTGGCCTTAAAATGTTATGGGACTTAAGGAACTCCAAGCACACAGTTTGTTTGCTTAGCCCTCTTTGACTTCTAAAAGCGTGGATGGTGCCAGTCTGCCTTTCCTGCTATACTCAGCTACCGCAMTGAGCTAAACCCTGTCGAGCTGRGTCATCACAGATTCAACTTCAGTGTCATCCACCCTGGTCTTTTCACTGTGCTTTTAGCCCCTGTGAGTTGAGTCTGAATCAGAGTGCTTTCAGGTCTGAAAAGCAGGTTCAAACGCCTGTGAGAGCTCAGTGTTTGAACAAGGCACTCGGCTGGCGGATTTATTGGAGAACCGTCAGAGCAGTTGAAGGAACTGTTTGCCGATCTTTAACTAACGAGGTTCGAAGTTTACGTTTGCATTTTCTCACGTGTCTGCCTCTGTGCCTCACATGGAGTTCTCGGGAGAGCTCTACAACACCTGTTTCTTCAAGGTTATTAAGAAACGTCTCTCTTGGTTTACATTCTGACCTCACGCTGGGTTGCTGTGGAAACGGTTTGATTTACAGGATCAGTGTTATACCAAGGCAAAAAGCACAGATGGTGTTGACTTTGGTTCACCTATAGTGCAAACGGAGACACAGTATAATGGTTTCATATTGGTGGCACTTTAGAGTGAGACGTTTTGATGGAGGAGCATGGAAAGTCAAACACCTCCATGAAATAAATCCAGGTGTCAAAGTAATAAAATATAACTTTGCTCCTACTGTAAAGTGTCAACGATCTTGCTCTACAAGGGTGTTTTGTTGTTGCTTTATTCACATCACAGAGGGAAGCTAAATAATATATTAGCTTTGAGAGTTTGTTCAGCTGATGTTTATAGGCTGGSTTTCCCMWTCGCAGCCCTGACTTCTAAGAGCAGAATACAGGCCAGTTTCTTTTMTAATTTTTCACCCCTTTTTTCTCCKCAATTTAGTGGTATCCAATTGGTAGTTACAGTATTGTCTCATCGCTGCAACTCCCGTACGGACTCGGGAGAGGCGAAGGTCGAGAGCCGTGCGTCCTCCAAAACAAAACCCAACCAAGCCGCACTGCTTCTTGACACAATGCACATCCAACCCGGAAGCCAGCCGCACCAATGTGTRGGAGGAAACACCGTACACCTGGCGACCGTGTCAACATGCACTGCGCCCGGCCCGCCACAGGAGTCGCTAGTGCGCGTAGAGACAAGGATATCCATGCCGGCCAAACCCTCCCTAACCCAGACGACGCTGGGCCAATTGTGCGCCGCCCCATGGGCCTCCCGGTCGCGGCCGGCTGCGACAGAGCCTGGGCTCTAGAACTGCGATGCAGTGCCTTAGACCACTGCGCCACTCGGGAGGCCCACAGGCCAGCTTCTTGAATGAACACACAAAGTCCAGACAAGATTTCTAAGGCTAACTTTCTATTTTTGCTCACAAAAAAGCCTACTATTTAGAACGCAAGTATGGGTATTTGGACACAGCCTGATTGCCCAATCAAACCCTTTGGTTGTGTTTGCTAAGGCATCTGGTCTGCTCTGTAGGCTAGATTGCACTGCTCATTAAACGTGTTTGAGACGGGTTTAGTGTGTGTTCTCTTCCAGGACAGCGAGACATGTTTGTTGCTGATCATATGTGCCTCTGTATTCTCTAACGTGAAGGGTAATAGCAGCCTAATGAGCTAAGAGTCGGGGATGGAACGAGGTGGGAGGGGACGCCTACATCGTACATGTTTGTGTTTGTTCTCCTGTGAGATGGTCTTTTAAAGGGCCTCTTGGGCTCTTCCTGTTGAGATTAATTTCGAGAGCACARGGGAATGTATATGAACAACGATAGTTAGGCATGTTTCCCAATTACCTTGCYTATCTCTAACAGTGCTTTAGAGTCGGGTAAGTGATCCTGTGAGAAATAAGCGGGCCCCGTATGTTACAARGGACACAAGGCGGTAAGATCCACTCTTTGGATAGGATCTTTGAAAAGGATCTACCTTTGCTTTACCAGTGTGTAGRATGCTATTGTAAGCTATAGGCWCACACGCGGTAAGAGATACCGTCAGTAAGGATAGTATCACTTAATATCGCATGACTGTATATTCTCAGGGCGGAACCAGTGGTCCGTTCTGGACATATGGCTGAGGTCACTGGGGTCACATCCTCCCCGGGTTCGCCAACCTGTTCATARAACCTCCAACATCTGTGCTAACGACCACTCTGATCGCTGCAAGACAGCCAACGCTGCTTTTTATCATTTCCGTACGTAACCAACAGCAGTTAGCGAACAGCCTCTCTGTCATTCAGCACCCAGGTGAGGTATCGCCGCCAGTGAAATATGCTTKATCTCTTAGGCCATATTCCCCTCAGTGAGAATTTGCCGCGTGCATATGATCAGATTTGAATGATGAGCCGTCTCTCTCGACTCGGAGGAAACTGATGAAATGTTCCTTTGACGCTGCGTTTCGACCCGCAGGTTGAGACATCCATTAGACCGAGTAATCACTTCCTTGATTGGTCCCCTTCGCTTTCCTGTACAGCACACTACTACATAGCWGTAATGTTGGTTTTGTAGCCCAGATATGGCATGTCGAATTGATAGGGCCGCCAATTGTCGCTTACGAGCTTTGATTGACCGCGAGTGTCAACAGCGCTCGGCTGCTCCTATCTGAAACTAATTGAACGTTAATATCAGGGAGGCATGATGACAAATGGCCAGCCTTGTGTGATTATTTAGAGCCGACTGTAGCCATTATCCACCCATTCATTATCTACCCATCCCCCTGTGCAGATCCTGCAGTGCAAATAAGTGAGGAGATAGCCTACTGACGATATCCAACCCAACTATGCTTTCTCTCTTAGCTGAAGTGTCCTCCATTGGGGGAAATGGTCATTGACGTTTCACTCCGCACAGATCCAGATCTTTTGAGAATAGGCTATTCCTCTTCTCGTGACCATTGCAGGAACAGCTACTGTATAGCCCCAAAAACCMTTCCCATCTGAGTATTTCATTACAAAGAGAGTGTGGGTCATTGGACCGACCAGCCTTTGCGACAGTGGCATAGAAATCCTTTATCCATTTCTATGCGCAGAGGTCCTTTCATGTTTGCTAGCACAAAGCTAGCYACATTTGCTAACAGACCAGGCAGCTGCTGATGCACCGAGCAAAGAGGAAAGGATACAGGGGAGCAATTTTGGGGAGGGACTGTTTGACCAGCCAGGCGGCACTGATGAACTCTGGGGCTGAGGGGTTTGGGTAGGGGAGGAGGGTGGAGTTTGGTTCGAGACTGGAGCTGGGGCTTGGTGATAGGGGAAGCACCAGTCAGGACTGTGGTGCTGGTTGGCCCCTCAGCACCATCTGTCAGGTRCCCTCTCCACAGCCCTGAAGGTGGGTGAAGGACCGGTGGCAGGGGCTGATGGGATGCTCTGGGTACTGGACCAGGGGATTGGCTGGTTGGCCTCAACCTATCCCCTCTCCTCACACATRCATGTGGGCATGCTCTGTCACAGAAAGYACAGCTCAGATGACCTTTCTTCACTTGCTGAGTTCCTGTGACGTTTCAATGGTCCCTTCCAGAAGACCAGTGTGTGTTTGTTCACTATACCCAGTCTTTGTCAACCACTCTCTTACACAATGCAGTAAAGCTTAGTAGCGATCAGMCAATGGTTCAGTASTGGTCAAATGACATGTSTGATTCAAATACGGCATAATAGTAATTGGTCATCTCCATGTAAAAGGACTCAACCTGAAGTTCATAGGAGCATGTCAAATTGGGTGTCAAATGAAAGCTAAGAGTTTATATTTGAGAAATTAAGGCATAAATTCAGTACCAGTCAAAAGTTTGGACACACCTACTCATTCAAGGGTTTTTCTTTATGTTTTACTATTTTCTGCATTGTATAATAATAGTGAAGACATCAAAACTATGAAATAACACATATGGAATCATGTAGTAACCAAAAAAGTGTTAAAACAAAGCAAAATACATTTTAGATTTTAGATTCTTCAAAGTAGCCACCCTTTGCCTTGATGACAGCTTGGCATTCTCTCAACCAGCTTCATGAGGTATTCACTTGGAATGCTTTTCCAACAGTCTTGATAGTTGACAGTGCATGTCAGAGCAAAAACCAATCCATGAGGTCGAAGGAATTGTCCATTGAGCTCCGAGACAGGATTGTGTCCAGGCAGAGATCTAGGTAAGGGTACCAAAAAATGTCTGCAGCATTGAAGGTCCACAAGAATACAGTGGCCTTCATCATTCTTAAATGGAAGAAGTTTGGAACCCCGAAGACAAGGTTTTTCAGCGGCAGGGACTGTGAGACTAGTCAGGATCGAGGGAAAGATGAACGGAGCAAAGTACAGAGAGATCATTGATTAAAAACCTGCTCCAGAGCACTCAGGACCTCAGACTGGGGCAAAGGTTCACCTAACAACAGGACAACGACCCTAAGCACACTGCCAAGACAATGCAGGATTGGCTTCGGGACAAGTCTCTGAATGTCCTTGAGGGGTCCAGCCAGAGCCCGGACTTGAACCTGATTGAACATCTCTGGAGAGACCTGAAAAAAGCTGTGCAGCGACGCTCCCCATCCAACTTGACAGAGCTTGCGAGGATCTGCAGAGAAGAATGGGAGAAACTCCCCAAATGTAGCATCATACCCAATAAGACTTGAGGCTGTAATCGCTGCCAAAGGTGCTTCAACAAAGTACTGAATAAAGGATCTGAATACTTATGTAAATGTGATATTTCATTTTTTTTTTATACATTTGCAAAGATTTCTAAACATGTTTTTGCTTTGTCATTATGGGGTATTGTGTGTAGATTGAGTTTAGAATAAAGCTGTAAAGTAACAAAATGTGGAAAAGTCAAGGAGTTTGAATACCTTCCAAATGCGCTGTATTTTAGGTGATTCCCTTACTGAAATTGCGTTACCTCGGAATTGCCCAATTGTTAATATGGTGYAGTAGTGTACTTTAGTTGTGGCTTTTCTACTAACCAACCAAAGCACCACAGACCATCTTTCCAACCATTTCCACTGCTAGCCTAGATGGYTGTATGAGGGATGTGTGAGGACCAGGCTGTTTGACTCACACCAGGTCCTTATCCCTGTCTGGGGGTGAGGGTTCAGGATCTGGTTCAGTKCGGATCCGAGGAGGTGGTCTGGGGATGAACAGGTGCTGTAGCCTTGTTCTGTTGTAAAGGGATGGRATTTCCTCACCAACCTATGTTGTCGTGTCCTAATACACTGTCTACAGACACATGCATGTATAGAGTATGGGCGCACATTCTTTCTCTCTCTCGCTCTCTCGCCCTCCCTCTATTTCTCTCTCCTATTAAGTACACACACCAGTGTTTCCCCTAAGATTTTTTTCAGCAGTGGTGGCAAGGGTAGCGGGGTGGGGGGGAACATTGCTACTAGCGTTAGCGCAATGACCTGCCAGCTGTTCCATATTTCCAGTCATTGAGCCAATGACTATCCATTTAAAAGCACTTCTTGGCAGAAATATACACTGAATATATCAAACATTAGTAAACACCTTCATTAGGAACCCTCCCCCCTTTTTTGCCRTCAGAACAGTCTCAATTCGTCGGGGAATGGACTCTACAAGGTTTTAAAAACGTTCCACAGGGATGCTGGCCCATGTTAACTTCAATGCTTCCCACAGTTGTGTCAAGTTGGCTGGATGTCCTTTGGGTGGTGGACCATTCTTGATAKACACAGGAAACTGTTGAGTGTGAAAAACCCAGCAGTGTTGCAGTTCTTGACACAAACCAGTGTGCCGGGCACCTACTACCACACCCCGTTCAAAGMRACTTAAAGCTCTTAAAAATCCTTCTTTAACCTGTCTCCTCCRCTTCATCTACACTGATTGAAGTGGATTTAACAAGTGATCATAGCTTTCATCTGGATTCACCTGGTCAGTCTGTCGTGGAAAGATCAGGTGTTCTTAYTGTTTTGTATACTCAGTGTATATCTAAAAACAAATACATATTTTTTGCTGTGGTGGCCACCACTGCTAAATGAATATAGGAGAAACACTGCACACTGACCTGTCTCACAGCAGTTTCTGTAACTGCTCAAAATGGCCCTAGAATTGAGCTTTTCTCTGAGATGATCCTCAGTSTGCTGAAATTCTGTTTSTCACACCTCTTCACCTCTGAATCACAGAGAGCAGCGACAGCAGGTGGCTGAGAGGGCGCTGAGAGTCGTAAACCAGCTCTGTTACGGATACAGGTATCCTGTGTGTGTGTGTATCCTGTGTGTGTATTTATTTTCTCCCCTTCTCCCCTCATAGGTGGCAATAATCATTCCCCAATCAGTCACCAATCAGCCATCAATCAGAAGACACACCTCCTCCTGTTTCCATTATCCAATCACAACCCCTTTCCCTTGGTTTAAAAACCCATTCATTTGTTTTCTCTGGAGCTCAATCTCTCTGTCATGCAATCTCTCTGTCATGCAATCTCTCTGTCATGCAATCTCTCTGTCATGCAATCTCTCTGTCATGCAATCTCTCTGTCATGCAATCTCTCTGTCATGCAATCTCTCTGTCATGCAATCTCTCTGTCGATCTCTTGTTTTTGCAACTATATGTCACTTTGTCCGTTACCCTGTGAGTATTGTTTTGTTATGGTGTTTGTCTGTTTGTTTGATGGTGGGAAAAGGGGGTACCAAGACAAGTCGCCCATGGGCATACACTACCCGTAGGAATACTTTGTCTAAGAACACTAGTTAGAACTGGGCGGACCATCCACTGTATTTTTGGTTAGTTAGTTAGCTGTTGTTGAAGTAGGCTAGTCTAGCTTAGGGGTGTTTTGGGATATTTGTTTCTTTCCTTGGGTCCAGCTCAGCCCCTTTTCCTGCCCCCCCCCCCCCCCTGTGGTTTTTCGTTCTCACTGTTACGTTTTCACTATTATACTTTGCATGAGTTATGTTACGGGTCTCGTTACCATCCCCCCCTAGACTGTCGGGCCAAAGGGATTCGTAACAAGCTCTATTCTCACGTCACAGGACACTACCAGACCTGGAGTTCATCTCACTGAGAATGAACACACTGAAAAATCTGAGAAATTGTCTTGGTTTCTCTACAGATGCTCGCCAAGCCTAAATGGGCTCAAGGTATCTATCTGTATGTGAGAGACTACTTGTTCCGTAACATTTTGCCCGCTAGAAATATTTATTTACTGTTCCTTTGTGTCCCAAACTTGCAGAGAAATGAAGAATGCCTAGCGTCTGTAAGGATAGCCGTAGACTGTGACTGATGGGGGTTTGAATAAGTCAATAAATAAACCATGTAAATAAATCACTGAATAAGAATCCGCCTTGAATGACAAATGGCCACTCTGTCCGTCGTTTTTTACTAGTGGAGTGTGAACACACTTCAACACGACACCGCTGATGGAGGCACCTRGCCAGATCCACATCTCCACCCATTATAGGCCTACCTCTCTGCCTGCAAAATGAGATCCCACTTTGCCCCTGGTTCTGCAGAGGTAGAGGGCCTGTTATCACTTGTCCTCAGTGTGTGTTTGCGTGCACCACGTGTGTGCGCCCCTYCGTATGCCTATTTGTGTCAGAGAGTTGTAGCCTATGGTAGGGGGAAATTACGCTTTGACTCAGAATGTATGCCAAACGATTGATTTCAAAGTTTAACAAACCATACAACTCTATGCACCAGGACTACTTTGAACAATTTACACAGCAAATTTCATAAAGACACAAGTATTGGAAGAGCTGTGTAGATGTAAAGTTTGGTGACAGACTTACGGTAAAAATCGGCCATAGTTTTGTTTACGCGACCACGTTTTCTGTGAACTAGCTTCTCCGAATTAAGATTCAAAGATATCTGCAGAAAGAATGAGATGTCAGCTATAAGTAAAAATGTGCTTACAGTAGGTGAGGTGGATTTACATCCGGCAATGGAATTACGGTAACGGAATTACATCATGGGTTCCTGATCTGTACTATACAGACATGCATTCATGGATATGAATCTCATTCTCGTCATGGTGATGTGTCCTGAATAGGCACAAAGCTAGAAATATGCAATATCCTTTTCTTTTCTTTTTTTTACATATTTGGGATTACTCTACACACTTGCTATTTATTTTCTTATACGGACCAGACGAAATCTGAACCAATCATAAACATCTATGTTTCACAAGTTTGGGCCATAGTACAGTACAGTAAAGTATATGTTCAGTACACCACAGTAGAGAAGAATGGAGTACAGTAAGGTAGATATGTGCAATGCAATACAGTACATTGTACTGTACTCTACTGAGCTCTACTCTACTTCTCTTTACTTGATTGTACTGTTCTGTACTGTTTGTTCTCTACTCTACTGTACTGTACTTTGCTGTCCAAACTTGTGAAACATAGACATCTATGATTGGTTCAGATTGGTCCGGCCACGGTGGACTGACCAAATTTAAACTACTTTTCAGCGAACGTCCAGTGTCGGTAGGTGCTCAGTGGGTGAGGATGCTTGTTACAGTAAATGAAAAGAGGTTAGGTGGTAGGTGTCAGTAAGAGCCGGGAGAGGTTGTTCCCATAGACTTCCAGTCATTGAGCCAATGACTATCCATTTTAAAAGTGTATKTTGGCAGAAATATAGTGCATTCGGAAAGTATTCTGCCCCCTCGACTTTTTCCACATTTTGTTACTTTAAAGCCTTATTCTAAAATAGATTTTTTTTTAATGTCTCATCAATCTACACCCAATACCCCATGATGACAAAGCGAAAACAGGTTTTTAGAAATGTTTGCAAATGTATTAAATATAAAAACCCGAAATACTTTATTTACATAAGTAAATAAACCAAGCCACGAGCAAAAACCAAGCCATGAGCTTGAAGGAACTGTCCGTTGAGCTCCCAGACAGGATTGCGTCGAGGCACAGATCTGGGGAAGGGTACCAAAACATTTCTGCAGCATTGAAGGTCCCCAAGAACACAGTGGCCTCCATTCTTAAATGGAAGAAGTTTGGAACCACTAAGACTCTTCCTAAAGCTGGATGCCCGGCCAAACTGAGCAATCGGAGGAGAAGGGCTTTGGTCAGGGTGGTGATCATGAACCCAATGGTCACTTTGACAGAGCTTKTTTTTATTTCCCATTGTAGCCAATTGCAATTTGGTAACAGAAGTATGAGTTTTTTTTAACTTAATAATTCGTAAACAACTTAATGTCAGTAAAACACTATAACAAATTGGTAGGTCTACCTTTACCTGTTACTAATTTGAAATTTCATTAGCTTTCCTCATGAGGGAGAGAAATMATAAAATATCTTAAATATATGTGGGTTTTTGGTAACAGAATTACAAGGCACAAGGTAATGTTTCATAAACTTACAGAAGGCAAATAATTTCTCAAAAACTAATATGTGTAACAAAAGTAACAAGTAAAGGTAGACCTACCTTATTCATTATAGTGTTTTTACTGATATCAAGTTTGTTTATGAATTATTATTATGTGATTAAAACTCATTTTTCCATCTCTTTGACCAGAAATCAGTCTTTGCTTAAATTTTTAGGATGGAACATTTTAGAAAAATGTATGCTTKATTTCTCAAAAATATAGACTCTTAGCTTTCATTTGACACCCAATTTGACCTGCTTCMGTGAACGTCACATTGGTGCTTATGGGTCCTTTTTAGATGGAAATACCCTGGGGCTTAGCAGATGGAAAAAGCAGATGGAAAATGGGTCTTAGACAACATCTACCTCTTAAAAGGTATWAGAAGTACATCAAAACACAATCATGTTGAAGTGACGACTCCTGCCAACTAATATCAACACTAGTTTTGCAGAAATGATTTGCCTTCTGTAAGTTTACGAAAAATTTCCTTGTAATTTCGTTACCAAAAAATAACATATCTTTAAGATATTTTCTAATATCCCTTCCTCATGTGGAGGGACGATAATGAAAGTTCACCCAAGTAAAGGTAGACCTACCAATTGGTTAGTGTTTTTACTGATATCAAGTTTATGAATTAAGCGATTAAAACTCGTAATTCTGTTACCAAATCACTAACGGAATTACTGCAATGGAATTTGCTACGATGATAAATCATCACAGGAGGTTGGTGGCACCTTAATAGGGGAGGACGGGCTCGTGGCAATGGRTGGAGTGGAATGGTATCAAATACATCAAACCCATGGACCCGTGATGTAATTCTGTTACCGTAATTCCGTTACCAGATGTAAATCCACTTCACCTGCTGTAGTTCAACATATTTTTTAAATATCTATCTCAAGCTGTCATGTCATACTGTAGCTGACACCCCGCTCTTTCTTCAGACGTATTTTGAATCTTAATTCGGAGCACATATCTAAGTTTTTGAAAAACTTGATTGAATAAAAAAAATCTGGGAGATTACAAAGTTACCAAACTTTGTATCTGCACAGTTCTTCCAGTAAATGCATATTTGTATTTATTTTCTGTGTAAAAAACAAAAACAAAATAACAATAATTATTGTTCAAAGTAGTCCTTGTTCATAGTTTTGTTTTTTGTTTGAAATACACTTTAAAGTGTCAAATCTGAGTCAGCGCGCAATTCCGTTACTYTGGAATTGCCCAGTAGCTATTCCAGTCCATTTTAGTGTCTCCCTTATCTTTTCCTGGGTAAAACCACAATAAAATTTTACACTCCAGGAATTTAACAGTGATATATATTTTTATCCAGACCCTGGAGTGAGGAGCTGGAGGTTCCCCGTGTCCTCCACCTCCCCGCTGCCACACACACACACACACACACACACACCATGGCTACCTCTACCAGACCCCCCCCGGTGTAAATCCGGCACGTTAGGAGGGGGATCCTAATCGCCCAGGCACCAGACAGTCTCCAGACAAAGAGGGGTGGAGGAGTGAGGAGAGGAACATGGAGAGGGGCTCCATATTAATCTGGGGCCTTTGTCATATGAAATGTGTGTTTTTTTGTGCTGGGTAGTCCCGTGAAAAATTGTCTGATGCCGGTTGCCCGGGGCAGCAGGAAATGGAATCGGCATGGTGACAATGAGCGATGGCACCCAGAGAAGGGAGGTGTTTATTTTTTCTCTCTCTTTTTTTCAGCCGGACCGGTATGGATTTTTCTGTAGTGGCTACAACCATTGATCGTGTGGCCTAGCTCGCTCATATATCCACACTTTCCAATTTCACTTTCCTTTTGATGACTTTGGTCCATAACACACTGTTTATCACAAAAGGTCTGTGCTGCTGTTAAAGAACCTAAGGACCACTGGACTTTGTCATGGATCAATAAACGTCACAACTCCTACGCTTGCCATCAGGCTCGGGCTCCKGAGTGGCGCAGCGTTCTAAGGCACTGCTTTTCAGTGCTAGAGGCGTCACTACAGACCCTGGTTCGATTCCAGGCTGTATCACATCCTCACATATAGCGCCTTATAGACACACAGACTTACCCAATTCGATAAAAGTAGCAAGTAGTAGGCTTTAGCTCAGAAAAAGGAAACCCTGACTGTATATTCAAAGCCTATCAGTCCATCTCCTTTTGCAACCCGTATCTCAATATACATTTGAGTATTTCCCGTATAGGGATAGTAATCTACAGGCCATGGATGTAGAGCTATCTTTAGCTCTGAATAAATAACCCGCTATTCCCTGCATGGATTTTCACCCCTGCCTTTCTCACCATGTAATCTCCTGAAAATGAGGTGATGAATCAGACAATGATTTCCTGTCTCTCGTCCTCCACTCCAACCCCCCCTGTCTATAGCCATGGTGTGAGCAGGTAGACTCAATGACCACTCTGCATCTCAATGACCTTTGTGCTGGAGGGGATCAGCCAGGGGTTTGTATTTGTGGGGGAAGAGTTTATTTATTTATTTCAGATGTAGAGGTGTGGGCCTTCCAGGTGGGGATTTGGGGGTGGGGATTTTACAGGATTGTATTCTTCCGAAGATTTATCCCAATCCTAATCTCATAGTTTGCAGGTGTCAGCACACCTTAGTCCCTACATGTGCTAGGCACCAGGCCTTACAGTATTTCACATGGCACGTCTCCCCTCCCTTCTCCTCACCTCTCCCTCAGCAATACATACTCTACAGTAAATTTCTCTAGAGAGCAGCTCCCATTGAGCTACCAATGTGGCAAGAAAGGAGATCAAGACATCCATTTCCAAGCCCCTAAGGGACACTGAGTTTCTGATGGGACTTTGATGCCACTGATCCCAGTCACAGGGCTGCACTGAGCGAGGTAGCTAGCTCCCCCACCGTACTGCTGTAATTGGCCCATTAAAAAGCCATGGAGAGTAATTGGGTTGTGTTAAAGCAGATGTTCTCCACGTATTTACCGCCTGAAGCAAGGTCACAATCAATGCAGATGAATGGCAGCTGATGACAGGCTAGGCAGCAGGTCTCTGAGTTGGGTTACGGTACGGTACGGATCATCAACTAGATTCAACCACGGGCCGATTTTCTTCTTGAGCGGATGGTCAGGGGGCTGGAACATAATTACACATAAACCCAGCAGCGTTGAAGTTCTTGACACACTCAAACCGGCGCCTGGCTCTAGTGCTGAGCAATTAACCAACATTTCTGTTATTTTTTGGTTTTTAAACAACTAATTGACTAAAGTCGGTTCAATTATTTGAATTCCATTTTGTTCAGTTTTTTTTCTGTGAGCTCAATGCGCACATTGCAGAGTTTCTCTAGAGATAAATCAGATCCAGCCTGAACTGTGCGATGTAGTAGAGAGTTGTAGTTTCCAACAGGCTTATATTCTACATAGTTTAGCGCATACGTGGTTATTAACTACATGACCATAATCATTGCGAGTCTATGTTTCTTTTACGCCTGCTACGATAGAAGAATGCACCATCATGAGGTGATACAGAGAGCAGCTTTCGCTTTGAGGTATCTCCAGCTGAAAATCTATGATCTAAGTGATTGATATAGTGACACCCGGATCTGTTTCACCTGTCTTTTTTGCTTGTCTCCACCCCCCTCCAGGTGTCGCCCATCTGCCCCATTATCCCCGGTGTATTTGTGCCTGTGTTCTCTGTCTGTTGCCAGTTCGTCTTGTCAAGCGTACCAGCGGTTTTCCCGTACTCCTGTTTTCGCTGTGGTCCCTGTTTTCTATTTTCCCTGGTTTTGACCATTCTGCTGCCCTGAGCCCGCCTGTCGTTCTGTACCTTTCGGACTCTGCTCTGGATTACTGACCTCTGCCTGCCCTTGACCTGTCATTTGCCTGCCCTGTTTTTGTAATAAACTTTTGTTACTTCGAACTGTCTGCTTCTGGGTCTTATCCTGAGGTCTGATAGTTGGTTTTCATCAGTCTATAAAAGTATGCRTTATTTACTTTGAAGAGCTACAAAACAGTGATTTTGTCAGAAAGTATAGGTAGCAGCTCTATAGAGATGATATGATGACATGGAATGAAATCAAATAAAATGTAATATACACACCTGAAATATTTTTGTAAGCAATAATGGGCAGTCACTACCCTCACGGGACTCGTATTAATTGTTTTATTCTATGTTACAGCATTCAACCCACATAATTGCATAGTGT
Source organism: Salvelinus sp. IW2-2015 (assembly GCF_002910315.2). Taxonomy (NCBI): domain Eukaryota; kingdom Metazoa; phylum Chordata; class Actinopteri; order Salmoniformes; family Salmonidae; genus Salvelinus; species Salvelinus sp. IW2-2015. Next base: position 312,794 of record NW_019942778.1, on the reverse strand, counting down.
GCAGATACACAATGCCTTCAATTGTTCTCAAGGCTTAAAATCCTATTAAACTTGTCCCCGGCCCACCTCCTCACCCCCCAGCATAACGACCCCCCCCCTCTCATATCTTACACCATAATCAATACACACGCTCCTCCTGTATTGATCCAGGCTGTGGCTGAGCTCTGTACACCAATGAGAAGCTCCTGCCTGGTCAGCAGTCCATCCCAGCTCCCTTAGAGCTCAGACACCTGCGCTCTTCCTCATGTTACCAGTCATCGGGGCTTCTATGCACGTACATGGTAATTACATTAATCTAGAATTTAATCAGACCCTCTTCTGCTTAAGGTAATTCCACCTCTGTTTTCAGAAATACTGAGTAAACATCAACATCTAACTTGCTTCTTGGTACTAATCTCTGGTCATGCGGACATAGCATGAATAAATTATGTTTATAGACACTGAGTGTTCAAGCAATATTGAGTGTGTCAAGAACGCGCAATGTTGCTGGGTTTTCATGGCTCAACAGTTTCCTGTGTATCAAGAATGGTCCACTACCCAAAGGATATTCAGCCAATGACACCAACTGTGGGAGCATTGGAGTCATCATGGACAGCATCCTGCTGTGAATGCTTTCGACACCCTGTAGAGTGCCATGCCCCGACGAATTGAGGCTGTTGTGAGAGCAAAAGGGGGTGCAAACTCAATATTAGGAAGGTTGTTACTAATGTTTTGTACACTCAGTACTATATTTACTCTCTCAATAATAAAATAATCACCACTATTTCTTCTCCATATCTCAGATGCGTGCCTGTCTTTCCCAACGAACGTCAGAGMTAGATGGGAGTGATATATGAGAGCTGGGCCTGTACTCTCAAGACGTCTCAGAMTAGGATGCTAATCTAGGATCAGGTCCCCCCCTTTCCATTAAATCTTATTCATTAGGATTTAAAAACGCTCTGGCCCAGGTTTACCGAAGCTAGGGAATTCAATTACCKCTGATTTTYCCCTCTCCAGTTGGTCGTATCYTCCCCAGTCAGAACCAATCAGTATYATCTAATTAAATAGGTTTGAATCTATTAGTTCACATTGAAATGGTTTACCACCTTTTAGTAATTGAATTGTAGTTATCATTGTCGCACAAAGAGGGTTTTATAGTGTGGMGTCTTATACATGGTCCTTGGAGAGTTTTGCTGCAAATGAAAAGCATTCAATAATATGATAAAAAATGTTTTAAATAAAAAGGTATTATTACCCACTATAGACCTGCTTCTATTTTCTCACCACCATTTGATATCATAATAATAGAATTGGACTCAACATCACTGCCCGGGGAAGTGACTTGTACAGTGGGGAGAACAAGTATTTGATACACTGCCGATTTTGCAGGTTTTCCTACTTACAAAGCATGTAGAGGTCGAAGTTCAAGATGAGGTCAATCACCCCTCGGTCTGGGGCTCCATGCAAGATCTCACCTCGTGGGGCATCAATGAATCTGAGGAAGGTGAGGGATCAGCCCAGAACTACACGGCAGGACCTGGTCAATGACCTGAAGAGAGCTGGGACCACAGTCTCAAAGAAAACCATTAGTAACACACTACGCCGTCATGGATTAAAATCCTGCAGCGCACGCAAGGTCCCCCTGCTCAAGCCAGCGCATGCCCTGGCCCGTCTGAAGTTTGCCAATGACCATCTGGATGATCCAGAGGAGGAATGGGAGAAGGTCATGTGGTCTGATGAGACAAAAATAGAGCTTTTGGTCTAAACTCCACTCCCCGTGTTTGGTCGAAGAAGAAGGATGAGTACAACCCCAAGAACACCATCCCAACCTGTGAAGCATGGAGGTGGAAACATCATTCTTTGGGGATGCTTTTCTCAAAGGGGACAGGACGACTGCACCGTATTGAGGGAGGATGGTTGGGGCCATGTTTCGCGAGATCTTGGCCAACAACCTCCTTCCCTCAGTAAGAGCATTGAAGATGGTGATGACAAGACCCGAAACACACAAGCCAGGGCAACTAAGGAGTGGCTCCATAAGAAGATCTCAAGGTCGTGGAGTGGCCTAGCCAGTCTCCAGACCTGAACCCAATAGAAATCTTTGGAGGGAGCTGAAAGTCCGTATTGCCCAGCGACAGCCCCGAAACCTGAAGATCTGGAGAAGGTCTGTATGGAGGAGTGGGCAAAATCCCTGCTGCAGTGTGGCAAACCTGGTCAAGAACTACAGAAACGTATGATCTCTGTAATTGCAAACAAAGTTT
>NW_019942778.1:305193-310400 GCF_002910315.2 Salvelinus sp. IW2-2015 | reverse complement strand
CTGTACCAAATATTAAGTTCTGCTTTTCTCATGTATCAAATACTTATGTCATGCAATAAAATGCAAATTAATTACTTACAAATCATACAATGTGATTTTCTGGCTTTTTGTTTTAGATTCCGTCTCACAGTTGAAGTGTACCTATGATAAAAATTACAGACCTCTACATGCTTTGTAAGTAGGAAAACCTGCAAAATCGGCAGTGTATCAAATACTTGTTCTCCCCACTGTATGTATTCTCTATGGTGCATACAGCCAGCTAGTTTTAGTACTGGCTGAGTAGACTATAGTTACTGCCTCAAGTTAGGGCTATTTAAGGAAGGAATCAATCTCCTCTTACGTCACACTAATAGAATCAGGCATCCAAGCCAGAAGTAAAGAAATCAGATAAATACTTGTTATCATGTATGACGTGATGAGGTTGGACCCAGGTGCAGAGAAGAGACCAGATGAGGAATCAGTGGTTAAGGAAAAACGTAAAACTTTACTGAGAAATGGTAGCCGCAGGATCACAGTACACTTAAATAATAATATAATATATATATATTTTTTAAATCATATATATATATTTTTTTAAACATTCAGGAAACAACCGCACACCGTAAACAAGTCAAGTTTCTGCAAAGGACAACAGAAAACACACCTCTTTTAACAGGGAAATCATAACGAGTAAATAGGACACACRTGAGTGTCGTTAATGTCTCTAYGACGGTCTCTGCCGCCCTCTGGTGACAGGTGGAACCATGACACCATGTGCCTGACAGGAATGYACAGGTCAGGTTAGTTTGGGGTGTTCCCTTTGAAATGTGTCTTTAGTTGAACAGCTACAGGGCCAGGGAGGGCCTACTCTGTGTGTATATAGGCTGAATCCAGCAGCACTTCCTCATCACTTCTGGGATGTGTGTGATTTTGTACTTGAACGTGCAGGTGTGTGTGTTTGAGTATGATGCACTATGCCAGTGGTGTATGATGCCTGTACTGYTAATCATGCCTGGGGGGTGATGGATATCACTGGCAGTGGTGGTTGGTTGCTAGAGTTGCCAGGGACATTGTGTCTCCTCCCCTCCCCCTAGCGTGCTCACAGACCCATCCTCTGCTCTCACAGCAAGACACCAATTACCCACCAAAACACCAACCAGAGATGAAATACGACTGTGCTGCTCCCACAGCTCGGTGCGCTGCAGCCATGTTACATCTGATAGCCCCAACATCCTGCCGCCTCTGCCCGTCTCACTGTACTGCATCACACGGCCTGTCTGCATTCCCAGTCCAATCGAAGCCGATGCTAGCCTGGCTTTGTCACACAGTGCTATAACTGTGTATATATACCCCAGAGACAGACGGTAGGAAATAGCCTACCGTCAGTGTTTTTGCATGGGCTTAATCATCACACGTGTGACGTACAGTAGAGGAGAGCTGTGCCTAGGCTCATGCTGGGCTAGCCTCTAGGATGATACTCAGTGCAGCTCTCTGTCTCTCTCTCTCTCACTCTGTCTCCCTCGCTCTGGGTCACAGGCTGAGTGGATTTCCTCATGTTCTCGCAGTGTGTCTCTAGCCCTACGTCAAGCTATAACAATAAGGCCTGGACAACCCCAATCTGGGGAACAAGCCACCTCTCATCCCCTATACACACTCACACACACACTCCCCCCAAAAAACAACACACACACCTTGCATATGAAATCTTAGTCATTTCTTGGCGGGACAAGTGCTTGTGTAAGCAGGAAGCCAGGGGTCGTGGTGGCTCAAGGACGTTGCAGTAATGTAATCTCAGCATAAGACAGGGAAAGCACTGCAACACGATCCAACGTTACATACTCACACACACACACACACACACACACACCTTAGCTCACTGGGCAAAAACTGGTTGAATCAACTTTGTTTTCACGTAATTTCAACAAAATATTCAATGTGATGACGTTGAATCAACATGGAAAACTGATTGGATTTGCAAAAAGTAATCAAGGGAATTTACTTTTTTTTTTAACCCAATTTGTAACCTAAATCCAATGGCAAGGTGAATTTTTTTTGTGCTGAGCGATTAGTGCTTTTTGAGGGGGGTTCGATTTGGTTAGATTTTTTTTACATTAAATACACTATGTATAATGTGGGTTGAATGCTGTAACACAGAATAAAACAATTAATATAACTCCCATGATTGGTAGCGACTGCCCATTACTGCTTAKTGCCCATTACTGCCCATTACTGCTTATTCACATTACTTTAATAAAATATTTTAAAATATTTGATTACTTCATTTTTTTATTCCAAGTCGTTACCTTATCTCTATAGAGCTGCTGCCTACGCTGTKTGACAAAATCACTATTTCAGTAGTTCTTCACTGCAAATAAGGTATACTTTTATGACTGCTGAATACCAACTATCAATCACTTCGATCATGTATTTTCAGGTAAATCATGTAAAAATACTTGCGAAGGGACTCACGCACACTCCTGTCTCCTATGTAGCAGGCGTAAAATAATCACAGACCGGACAAGTAGGCGCGCAATTAATTATGGCCGTTGAGTTAATGATCTTATTTTCTGCTTTAAACTATGTAGAACATTGGCCTGTTGGAACTACAACTACTACAACACAGAGTTTGGGGCACGATCTGATTTATCTATAAAAAAACATTGAAGTTGCACATTGAACTTGCAGAAAGAAAATGAATTCAAATAAATTAACTGATGTTCAGTCAATTAGTTGTTTAAAAAAGGAAAATAACCGACGTTTCGCTTAATCGTTCCAAGAATAAAAGAAAAATGATTATTTACACGTTGAATTCACGTTAGTTGACAACTCAAATAACTCGTTAAACGGACGTCTGTGCCCAGTGGGAGCCTCAGCCAGTGCGTCGGGCGGTACAGTGAAATCTTACATTGATTCCCTTCATATCACTATCATCTCTAGAAATCACTTTAGTGTAGCTGCTGCTCTAAACTTTTAACCTTTCATTCGTGTGTGTGTTTGTCTGTTTTCACGGTCGTTCTCTCAGGCTCCACACTCTTCGGTGGAAAAAAAGTGCTATCTTAACCTTAAAGGCTTCTTGGCTGTCCCAGTAGGAGAACCCTTTGAAAACTTTTTTGGTTGCAGGTAGAACCCTTTTGGGTTCCAATGGGAATAAGCTTTTTTCTACCGAGGGTTCTACATGGACCCAAAAGGTTCTACATGGAAACAAAAAAGGGTTCGAACTGGATCAAAAAGGGTTTCCTAAGGGACAGCAGAAGAATCCTTTTTGGAACCCATTTTTTTTCTAAGAGTGCAGTAACTGTTAATGTGAAAGTGGTGTTAGGAACACGAGGGGTTAATTTAACAACACTCCTATTGAGCTTATCCTAACAGTCTCGGAGCAATGGGCTTGCAGCATGCAACCTCTTACCTCACTCCTGCTGTTTTGCTCACTGGACCAAGAGTTGCAAAGAGAGGCAAGGGGAGGTGATGGGCGGTGATGGTTAGGAGGACGAAGGAACGAAGTTCCTGGTAAAAAAGACCCCCCTGTGGCCTCGGTGATAAGAAAAATGACAGTGTGTGTGACTCCAGCCGAGGACCCGGGCAGCTGGATGTACTGTGGAGAGAGGGAGATAGAAGCTAAGGCCGTACAACACACTCACCCACAGGGATGCATGCCACACAGGACACAACAGATTACCACAGACACAAGGAACACACACACACACACAGTAGAGCCTAGGGAGGTCACCTTCAGCCCCGCTCTGCAGGCACCTCTAACTGGGACCAGCATCCAGTACAGACCCCCCCCCCCCCGTCTCCTTCTATTTCTTCCCTCATTCTTCTCTCTTTACATTCTTCCATCCTTCTTTCTCTCACAGAGCCACATACATAGGCACCATGGGTTACCTGGGGATTCCTCTAAATGCTATCTAGCTGGGGAGGGGTGAGGGATAGTGTAGCTCCAACTCCCACCTTCTTATTGAATGTCTGGACAGTCAGGAGGCGGAGCGGACAGAAGGGCGGGGTATGTTGATACTGTCAAATCAGAGCGCCCCCCCCCCCCCCATCTCTATTTCTCTTCTTTTCCCGCAGTCTTCTCTGCAGTGCAGTATTCTATTTCTGCCCGTCTCTCACGCTTTTGCCTGGAATCCACAACATTCTCTTACACTCTCTGATGCTTTCCTTCTCTCTCTCTCTCTCTTTCTCACTATTTTTCTTCTTTTTCTCTCTCTACCATTCTCCTCTCTCTCTTAAGCTTTTCATTTGAAGTCAAGGGTTGAAAACACATTCAGAGGCTGTTGAAAGGAAATATGATTGCTCTGTGTTGTGTGTGTGTGTGTGTGTTGATAGTTCAGTGAATGTGTTCGGTATTTCTGATACCTCTCTCAGCGTCTGATCACAGTAATTGTTTTTGTTCCAAGATGCTTAGAGGTGGAAGAGTTCCATCTTTACCCTATAGGACCCATAACTTCTGGTTAGGTTCCATTTACAGTCTGTGTTATGTGAAATAGACCTCTGTTCGCCTTTTTAACCAAGGCTCACACACATTTTCAATGCAGCGCTACACTGTGAATATGTAGGTCCTGTGTGTGTGTGGTGGTGTGTGTGTGTGTGTGTTGTGCGTGCGAGTATGTGCGTACTGAACATCGTAATCCAATGGTTAAGAATGGCTTTAAAGTTCTCTTTACTGACCATAATTTTTCACTTGTCTGACCACTTGCATGTTGATGAGTTTCTCACACGACTGGCCTATCTGGGTGATGTTTTTTCTCTGGCCTGAATGATCTGAATCTAGGATTACAGGGACTCTCCGCAACTTTATTCAATGTGCCGGACAAAATTAAGGCTATGATTTAAGAGTTTTGAGCTCTTTTCTGTCTGCAATGAACAAGACAAACACACAGGTCTTTCCATCATTGTTAGATTTTCTTTGTGTGCAAATGAACTCAAGCTTACGGACAATGTCAAATGTGATATAGCGAAGCACCTGAGTGAGCTGGGTGCGCAGGTACGCAGATACTTTCCGAAACGGACTTCACAACACACTGGATTCGTTTTCCCTTTCATGCCTTGCTCCAGTCCATGTACCGATATCTGAACAACAGAGCGTCATCGAAATTGCAACAAGCGTTCTGTTGAAAATTTAATTTAATCAGAAGCCACTGCCAGATTTCTGGATAGGGCTGCGCTCAGAGTTCTTGCTTGGTAAATCGGCGCTGTTTAAGACACTGATACCCTTTTGCTAACGT
>NW_019942778.1:303828-305168 GCF_002910315.2 Salvelinus sp. IW2-2015 | reverse complement strand
TTTCTGCCCGTCTCTCACGCTTTTGCTGGAATCCCACACATTCTCTTACACTCTCTCTATGCTTTCCTTCTCTCTCTCTCTCTCTCTTTCTCACAATTTTTCTCTCTTTCTCTCTCTCTCACCTCTCCCTCTCTCTCTCCTTAAAGCTTTTCATTTGAAGTCAAGGGTTGAAACACATTCAGAGGCTGTTGAAAGAAATATGATTGCTCTGTGGTGTGTGTGTGTGTGTGTTGATAGTTCAGTGAATGTGTCGGTATTTCTGATACCTCTCTCAGCGTCTGATCCACAGTAATTGTTTTTGTTCCCAAGATGCTTAGAGGTGGAAGAGTTCCATCTTTACCCTAAAGGACCCATAACTTCTGTTAGGTTCCATTTACAGTCTGTGTTATGTGAAATAGACCTCTGTTCCCTTTTAACCAAGGCTCACACACATTTTCATGCAGCGCTACACTGTGAATATCGTAGGTCCTGTGTGTGTGTGTGTGTGTGTGTGTGTGTGTGTGCGTGCGAGTATGTGCGTACTGAACATCGTAATCCAATGGTTAAGAATGGCTTTAAAGTTCTCTTTACTGACCATAATTTTCACTTGTCTGACCACTTGCATGTTGATGAGTTTCTCACACGACTGGCCTATCTGGGTGATGTTTTTTCTCGCCTGAATGATCTGAATCTAGGATTACAGGGACTCTCCGCAACTTTATTCAATGTGCCGGACAAAATTAAGGCTATGATTTAAGAAGTTTGAGCTCTTTTCTGTCTGCATGAACAAGGACAACACACAGGTCTTTCCATCATTGTTAGATTTCTTTGTGTGTGCAAATGAACTCAAGCTTACGGACAATGTCAAATGTAATATAGCGAAGCACCTGAGTGAGCTGGGTGCGCAGGTACGCAGATACTTTCCCGAAATGGACTTCACAAACAACTGGATTCGTTATCCCTTTCATGCCTTGCCTCCAGTCCATGTACCGATATCTGAACAACAGAGCGTCATCGAAATTGCAACAAGCGGTTCTGTGAAAATGTAATTTAATCAGAAGCCACTGCCAGATTTCTGGATAGGGCTGCGCTCAGAGTTCCTTGCCTTGGTAAATCGCGCTGTTAAGACACTGATACCCTTTGCWACCACGTACCTATGTGAGAGTGGATTCTCGGCTCTCACTAGCATGAAAACTAAATACAGGCACAGACTGTCACGTCTGCTCCCGCTCTTTCCCGAGCGAAAGGCTGCCGCTGCCATTAACGCACACCTGCCTTCCCTCGGTCAGCGCATCAAGATTATTGGTGCTTCGGACCTGGATCAATCACCTGTTTTTGTACCTCACTAATATGTTATGCAG
>NW_019942778.1:253120-303301 GCF_002910315.2 Salvelinus sp. IW2-2015 | reverse complement strand
TCGGTTCTTACACAGACTGTGTGTGGAAAATGGTTTAAGACTGAGACTCTCTCCAATACAACCCAACATTGCAGAGTGATGTGCATCCTTTCAAGCACACTCTTCTCATTAARCTGTGGTGAGTTATTCACAAGTTTGGATGAACAAATAAGGTTTTATATATAAGATGCCTAAATATAGAGCAAAATTATTGATTATTATTATTCGTGCCCTGGTCCTATAAGAGGTCTTTGTCACTTCCCACGAGCCGGGTTGTGACAAAAACTCACACTCATTCTTATGTTTAATTAATGTATRGTATAGTGTGTGTGTGGCTGGCATACTGTTTTGACAGCATCTAAACAGCACTCTGCCGTGGCTATCCTCCTTTCTTTGTATTATCTCTACTATTTTGCAGTCTAATGTAACATGGGTGAGATATTGTATGGCTCAGTCTCTACCAGACAAGCTCACTAAATAGAAAAACMTTKTAAATATTTGTAAGAAGTAGTCATACAGTGGCCTGGGGTGGTCTAAACCGCTGCCTCCAGATTACCTGTACCGGTGCAAGCGTGGGTTCGAATCCGACCCACACTCGCCCCTCTCTTTCACTGTTCTATCTAATACAAATACAAAAACAAACAGAAATGATAATGGAGTGGGAGTGCTCCACTAAAATCTACTCCTAAAATTWAAAAAATGTGTCCTACAGCTCACTTCTTATGAGTTGGATCTCTCCATCAAGGTCAGCTCTCAGCTCTGCCTAAAGAACAGAGGCTTCATCCAGAATGCAAATTAAGCAGTTTGTCTGTGTTGGGATCTTAATTTGAGCTTCAATAAGCGTTTTTTTAAAGCATCAATAAAGGGTTAATACAGACACGTAGTTGAAGCCTGCAGGCAATGCAGTTTTCTTTTCTTTTCTCTTTTTAATTTGAGTTGGAAACGAGGCAGGATTCGGAAGAGTGGGGGAGGAGGTGGGATTTGTGTGTGGGTGTGGATGGGTGGGTGCGCACACCTCTGTTAGAGTGTGGAAGATGCTTGTTTCTGTGTGTGTATACAGTCGCCTTCATGCATGTGTGTGAGCACGTCTAAGTGTGTGTGTGTGTGTGCGCGTGTGTGTGAGTGTGTGTGTAGTATGTGTATGACAGAGAAAAATAGCTAATTTATCACCACATGCTCTGGAACCTTCTAGGGGTCAGCACGTGTCCAAGTGTTCACTAATGAACATCCCTCTCTAGCCAATCACAGCCTGCCTCCAGTGAGGCGGCCCCAACGGCTAGCCAATCACACGACTCCTCCTGGGCGCAGCAATGGGTAGAATTGATGAAAGTGSTAATTCCTCTTGAAGGATCACCTAACGCAGAAGGAGATAAAGCTATATTGGAGCCTGGCAACATTACGCTGTATGGGAAGTGTAATAAAGCTTGAARGGCATCTATCTCATCAGACTCTCACCAGTAATATCTTTATAGTGGAGCCTGCCAGGCTGTATTGAGCTCAATGGAAATGTAGCAGCTTGCCTTGAATAGAAACTCACCATAGTCAGCTTGTGACTGAATACACTATGGAGCCGGGATYTACCACCAAGCTGAGTGGAAATGCACTAATGCAAAATCTGAGCATATGATTATTCTATAGTGGAGAGCTTGTATGTATAGTGTAGGCCTATATTTATGCAAATACATTATAGTAAAGTTTGAATGAAATGTAATAAAGAATATCTCTATACATAACCTGAGACATTGCTACATTGGAGTGTTTGAGGAACATTTGAGAAACTTGGAAATTGCGACATTGGGTTTATTTTCTTCTCGATATATTTTAGATCTAGACTGGTTTTGAATCATCTCAGCTGTAMTTTTTCCCCCTCGTAAGAACACCAAGGTGACCGTCACAGAGAATAGTTGTCAAGGACGCTGGTCTGTTCAGCCATAGTGTTAGCTCATGCCAAAAACTTGTGTTTGTCCTCTTTTATTTCCTTATTTGACCGTAATAGGACTGTCAGCAGATCAGTGAGGTGTCCATGAAGGATTCCTGAAATGTCCTTGTGGTCCTCTYTTTCTGTTTCCAGAAAGCCCTTAGTATGTAAAATGACAGTAAATGTGATATTTTTTGGTGGTCCTGGCCARGCTAACTGGAGAGGAGAGAACACTGGCCTGATTTGCTAACTAAGCTATATTTAGCTCCCTCATTCCCCACGTCGAAACACCTTGAGGTCAGTTAGCTAAGGAGTCTTGCTCTGGGTTCAATCATGGTCTGACTGTCTGTGCTGGTTTTTATTCACCTCAACATCCATATCTGCTATTTTGATAGGAAAAAAAACAAAACATGTCTTTTTTAGTTTGGGCAGACACTCTTATCCAGAAGCTTTATTGTAGATGCAATTGTATCCTCAAATTGTATCATTGACTCAAATCCKCAACCCTGCTGTTGAAAGCACCACAATCCAACCTCCAACCAACTGGGCCAWTGAAACCACCAAGCGTTACACTGCCCTGGCACTGTATGGAGCGTGTCTGTGTGTAATGCATGTTTGGGGAGTCCCCGTAACACTGATGATATCGACTAGAGTCCAGAGGCCCTGTCGCATCCTGATGATGTATGAGCCTGAGAGGGGTGTTCATCATGGCAGGGCCYGATTACTCCTCCGTCCCGGGACACTTCTCCCTCTTCATCATCCCTCCATCCGAGGATACACGTCTCCCTTTCTATCCCGGTCTCCACCCCCACATRCTAAACACATAATCTCTCATTCCGGCCGTTCCATGTCATCTCAGTAAACCATGACACCCACTATCTCGGATTGTTCTGAAATCGTTCCTGTAGTTAGAAACAGGTAAGATCGGCATTCCAGAAATGATTTTGTTGAAATTTCATTTGATTTAGGAGAAATTAGCCAATTGATTGCACCCAAATTGGCCATTTTAATGTATAGGATTTAGATAATATTCAATGAATATAGTACCCAACATCCGGTTTGGTACCAAACTTCGTCCTACTAATGAGATCGACATGAGGAATCAAAATAAATGGTAAAAAGCCACACACCCGACGCTAATCCCACCCCAACAACCATATATACAGGTACAGTCTTTTATCAATTTTGCTGGGCTCTTAAGTGTTTATTAAATAGATCACAACATATCCTTTGCAACTTTGGGTAGAAAACCAATCGATTTTTCCCATGATGAAAATAAATTATGTGGTCGTCCTCACAATTCAAGCCAGACCTCCATGAAAGTAATTCTCTTCTCTTAGCAATGTAATGCTTCAACCCAACTCCTTTAKTAGTCCAACAAGTGGCAGCTCCCCGAGAGGGAAATGGAAATGGGGATACCTATTCAGTTATACAACTGAATGCATTCAACTGGAAATTGTCTTCCGCATTTAACCAAACCTCTCTGAATCAGAGAGGTGTGGGGGGGCTGCCTTAATCGACATCCACGTCATCGGCGCCCYGGGAACAGTGGCTTAACTGACTTGCTCAGGGTCAGAACGACAGATTTTTGACCTTGTCAGCTCGGGGATTCGATCCTATGGTGCAATTGTCACATGTGACTCGTTTCAGGAAACTAGGCYTATGTAGCACGTCACTACTTCACAGCAGCGGCATTTGAATGTAACATTTATTTTATATCAACATCCATTTTTGTGCAGAAATGCCTTCTGGAACATGTGAACTTTCATGTGCCTTAATAACAAACTTGTATTCCATCCATAATAATGAATAAAATTGTTAAATTAGGTGCCTAGTCGGTTTAGCCACGGAAATAGACAGGAACCTTCCTCAACCATGATTGGCTGAGATAATGGATGGGCTGGACATGCCGGGAGATGAGTTTGGATTAGTCTGCCATGTAATGTGCTTCTGTCTATAACGTGAGCTGTTCAGTATGTGTTGACAGTCCTTTCTACTGCACCGTTTTTGAAAGATATAACGTTAGCCATCGAGAATTACAAAAGTCTTGCTCTTTTTCTCAACAACATTGATGCCCTGAATTTAGCAGGCGCTATCGACAGATCAGTTGGAAAAAGTGATGGGCTACTTTCTGCACACGCCACGGTGTGAACCAGAGTGACTTGACACAATGTTGGCCAAACAAAATGTAGCTACAAACAAACAGAGTTAAATGGTTCCAGTCTGCGTGAAGCGTTCATCCATGTATACGGGTAGAGAGTCTAGCTACATTTTCAGATAAGTTTAGAATTTTGTCAGAAAGTCGTTTTTATTACAAGTTTAAACGTACTGTTAGTTAGCTAGCAAATGTTAGCTTGCTGGCTCGCTAGCTAACATTAGGTGTATGATCTATGTAGTTATATTATTCAAATCAGGAAATCATTTGCATTGCTAGTATATAGCCTAATGTTAGCTAGCTAACATTCAACCTAGTTTGTTAGCTTTAGCTACCTGCAGATTCATATACAGCTATGACAATGATTGTATTGGTAGTAGTATGAGTGGGTTTATGCCGGTTCATTGTAGCTAGCTAGCTACCTAGCTAGCTACATGTCTAGACAAAAGATTCCACTTCGGACGGATTATTACATGCCATCAAATTATTATGCCATCTATTGTATTTCATGAACATGGTGTGCATGTCTATACAATAGTGACCCATCCACTTAGCTAGATGTGGCTGGGGGTGGTTAAAGCATTACTTCACATGACCATCAATTTAGACAAGTGTTAAAACGACATCTAATAATTAAATATTTATTAAATATTTTATCTGGACACTTTCTGTTTTTGATATTGCTACATATGCAAGTAACACTTCACTGTTTACACCTTCTATATCCTGTGCATGTGACAAATCAACTTTTATTTTATTTGATATAGTGTGTGTTTACCACATGACCTCACATGTGAATCCTTAAAGAGATGGGTGGGCTAAGGCTTAAGAGGGTGTGAATGATGCTGAATGGGTGTAGACTAGAGGTCGACCGATTATGATTTTTCAACGCCGATACCGATTATTGGAGGACCAAAAAAGCCGATACCGATTAATCGGCGCGATTTTATATATAATTATTGTAATAATGACAATTACAACAATACTGATGAACACTTTTATTTTAACTTAATATATACATAAATATAAAATCAATTTCGTCTCAAATAAATATAATGAAACATGTTCAATTTTGTTTAAATAATGGCAAAAACACAGTGTTGGAGAAAGAAAGTAAAAGTGCAATATGTGCCATGTAAAAAGACTAACGTTTAAGTCCTTGCTCAGAACATGAGAACATATGAAAGCTGTTGGTTCCTTTTAACATGAGTCTTCAATATTCCCAGTTAAGAAGTTTTAGCTTGTAGTTATTATAGGAATTATAGGACTATTTCTGTCTACACCATTTGTATTTCATTTATCTTTGACTATTGGATGTTCTTATAGGCACTATAGTATTGCCAGGCTTATCTCGGGAGTTGATAGGCTTGAAGTCATAAACAGCGCTGTGCTTCAAGCATTGCGAAGAGCTGGCAAACGCAGGAAAGTGTTGTTTGAATGAATGCTTATGAGCCTGCTGCTGCCTACCACCGCCCACTGCTGCCTACCACCGCTCAAGTCAGTGCTCTATCAAATATCAAATCATAGACTTAATTATAATATAATAACACACAGAAATACAAGCCTTAGGTCATTAATATGGTCAAATCCGGAAACTATCATTTCGAAAACAAGCGTTTATTTCTTTCAGTGAAAATACGGAACCGTTCCGTATTTTATCGACGGGTGGCATCCCTAAGTCTAAATATTGCTGTTACATTGCACAAGCTTCAATGTTATGTCATAATTATTTTTAAAATCGGGCTAATTAATTACGGTCTTTGTTAGGAAGAAGATGGTCTTCAACACAGTTCACAACGAGCCAGGCGGCCCAAACTGCTGCATATACCCTGACTCTGCTTGCACAGAACGCAAAGAGAAGTGACACAATTTCCCTAGCAAATATTGCCTTTTAACATGAATTTATTTTAAACTAAATATGCAGTTTAAAAATATGTAACTTGTGTATTGATTTTAAGAAAGGCATTGATGTTTATGGTTAGGTATAACGACAGTGCTTTTTCACGAATGCGCTTGTTCAATCATCACCCGTTTGGCAAAGTAGGCTGTGATCCGATGAAAAATTACCAGGCACAGCATTGATTATATGCAACGCAGGACAAGCGTAGTTAACTAGTAATATCATCAACCATGTGTTAGTTAACTAGTGATTATGTTAAGATTGATTGTTTTTATAAGATAAGTTTAATGCTAGCTAACAACTTACCTTGGCTCCTTGCTGCACTCGCGTAACAGGTGGTCAGCCTGCCACGCAGTCTCCTCGTGGAGTGCAATGTAATCGGCATCCAAAAAATGCTGATTCCCGATTGTTTATGAAAACTTGAAATCTGCCCTAATTAATCGACCTCTAGTATTATCCAATGTAAAAAACACAATTTCAAAATTTTGCGACATAAGACCGAAATTGAGGTGGCCGTCACATATGAAGACTTCCCTACAGGCCTAAAACTTTGATGGAGAAATGGCTAGGGATTAAACATGTTGTGACAACCCTCAACAAATAGTACATTGCATGGGACTCGTGTTTAAAAAATAAATAATAATAATATCAGGAAGCAGCTCTATATGTATTGTGATTAGTGATATTTACCATTTCTTAGGTTTTTGAGGTGGAACGACCCATCATGCTTGTGTATGTAAAATACTGGAATCAAGAAAACTAGGGTTGTGCACTGCAGAATGTGTGTGTGGTGTGTGTGTGTGTGTGTGTGTGTGTGTGTGTGTGTGTGTGTGTGTGTGTGTGTGTGTGTGTGTGTGTTGTGTGTGTGTGTGTGTGTTAAGAGTGTAGAGAAGGGGTCAGGCTAGTATTGGAGTTTGTACAGGACACAGCTAAATTAGACTGACATGCCATGAGACCTAGAGGAGGGGAAAGAGCTGATAACATGTCAAGCCATACACATACACAAACCACACACACACACACACACACACACACACACACACACACACACACACACACACACACACACACACACACACACACACACACACACACACAGGATCTCAAGGATCTCTCTGTACTTTTCTCCGTTTAATCTTTTCCTCGATCCTGACTAGTCTCCTAGTCCCTGCCGCTGAAAAAATCTCTCCCAGCATGAAGAACGGCTTCTGTCTGGCCACTCTACCATAAAGGCCTGATTGGTGGAGTGCTGCAGAGACAGGTGTCCTTCTGGAAGGTTCTCCCATCTCCACAGAGGAACTCTGGAGCTATCAGAGTGAACATCGGGTTCTTGATCACCTCTAGGAAGAGTCTTGGTGGTTCCAAACTCCTTCCATTTAAGAATGAGGGAGGCGACTGTGTTCTTGGGGACCTTCAATGCTGCAGACACATTTTTTGGTACTCTTCCCCAGATCTGTACCTCAACACAATCATGTCTCGGAGCTCTATGGACAATTCCTTCAACCTCATGGTTTGATTTTTGCTCTGACATGCGCTGTCAACTGTGGGACCTTAAATAAAAGGTGTGTGCCTTTCCAAATAATGTCCAATCAATTTAAATTTACCACAGGTGGACTCCAATCAAGTTGTAGGAACATCTCAAGGATGAGTAATGGAAACAGGATTCACCTGACCTCAATTTCGAGTCTCAATAGCAAATGGTCTGAACACTTATGTAAATAAGGTATTTCTGTCTTTTGTTCTCAAAACCTGTTTTCGCTTTGTCTTGTGGTATCAGGTATGAAGGTAAGACTCAGATGCAGACCACGTCGAATAAACAATAGTTTTAATCCCAAACAGGGGCAGGCAAAAGACAGGTCAAGGCAGGCAGGGGTCAGAAAACCAGAGTGGGGCAACAGTACCGGGCGGCAGGCAGGCTCAGGGTCAGAGTAAGGAAGAGGTTGGTAGTCCAGAGGGGGGCAAAGGTACAGGTCGGCAGGCAGGGTCAGGGCAGCAGAGTGGTCCAGGCAGGCGGGCTCGGAGTCAAGACAGGCAAGGGTCAAAACCAGGAGGGCGAGAAACTGTAAAAAGCAGGAGCTGAGACACAAAACGCTGGTTGGCTTGAACAAACAAGACGAACTGGCAACAGACAAACAGAGAACACAGGTCTAAATACACAGGGGATAATGGGGAAMATGGGCGACACCTGGAGGGGGGTGGAGACAATCACAAAGACAGGTGAAACAGATCCGGGTGTGACATGTGTAGATTGATGAGGAAAATAATTAATTTAATCKATTTTAGAATAAGGCCGTAATGTAACAAAATGTGGAAAAAGTCAAGGGGTCTGAACAGACACTGTAGATGACATCAGACGTAATCAAYGTCTATTACCCAAAMTGTACACAGTAATTTGTTCTATCAAATTACACTCAGAGTACAATCCACAAGAATGAATATTTGTGTAATAACTACTGAGGGAATGTGAGTAAGTTTAACTTTTAGTAACCTTTGAGTAAATTGTACTTAATTTATTTAGCAAGATATACAGTTGTGTTACAGTGCAGTAATGCATTAAATGACAGTAAAATAAGGCCTGCAGGGATGAGGTGAGATAGATTAGTAAAAGAGGAATGTAGTTGGAGGGGCCAGCAGGTAGACAGCAGACAAAAGGGGGGTGAAAWGAAAAACAAAGTGGGTCAAAGACCAGAGAAGAAGACAGTAAAGGAGGGATGAGAGAGACTAAAGTGGGCKAGAGCAGGGTGGCCACTTCCTGTGTGATTGAGTGTYGCAGGAGCACAGCAGGAAGTCCAATGCATGGTGGGAGAAAGGATGCCACCCTGTCAGTATTAAGGTAGAGAGAGACCGCACGCACACACAAACACACACATTAAGTTTGGGCGATATACCGTTTAATCCGGATGTATGATTTCCAAAACTGTTTAAAAAATAAAACATATTGGGGGGAGGGGGGGGGGGGGGTTGCGTGCTACGCCACTTCTTATAACTGTAAGTTAAGTATAACTGTAGGAAATCAAAAGATGTGTCAAGTAAACTAAATCCAAGTCAGGGCTCCAGCTATGCATCTGGTTTGCTAACTTGCTAGCTAAGTGGCTAGATGTCAAGATCAAGCTTCTTGGTTACAGCATTCAATCCCCTCCTGGATCAACATCCCTGTTGACTAAATTGTTTTGTGCGTCAAAACAGAAATGGCGCCCCTGTGTGCACTTCCAGTAACACCGTATAACCTGGTATGGTACAGAAACGGTATGGCAATATAAAACTCTGGATACCGGCCACCCCTAACACACACCATCTTTAACCATACACACATCGTCAGACACCACACACACTCTTGTCTAAGAAAGGATACCACTGTTCATTCCATTTTGTAGACGATACACACAATCCAGGTGAGAGAGTGGTGATACACACTGTATTTGATTGTCTCCTTGCAGTTACAACCGTCTCCCTTATTTATCCTAATATCTCAGTGCAGAACTCGTTCACTATCAACACCCTCTATGTAGCCTGCAATAACACCTGGAGTGTGTTACCATGGTAAAATCCCTCCCATATCATTTTGATTCTTACACAAACTTAATAGATACAGTGGCTCAATGGAGAGCTATATTGGTTTTACTATGTACAGTTGAAGTCAGAAGTTTACATACACCTTAACCAAATACATTTAAACTCAGTTTTTCACAATTCCTGACATTTAATCCTAGTAAAAAATCCCCGTCTTAGGTCAGTTAGGATCACCACTTTATTTTAAGAATGTGAATGTCAGAATAATAGTAGAGAGAATGATTTTTTTCAGCTTTTATTTCTTTCATCACATTCCCAGTGGGTCAGAAGTTTGCATACACTCAATTAGTATTTGGTAGCATTGCCTTTAAATTGTTTAACTTGGGTCAAACGTTTTGGGTAGCCTTCCACAAGCTTCCCACAATAAGTTGGTGAATTTTGGCCCATTCCTCCTAACAGAGCTGGGTTAACTGAGTCAGGTTTGTAGGCCTCCTTGCTCGCACACACTTTTTCAGTTCTGCCCATACATTTTCTATAGGATTGAGGTCAGGGCTTTGTGATGGCCACTATTATACCTTGACTTGTTTGTCCTTAAGCCATTTTTTACACAACTTGGAGTATGCTTGGGGTTATTGTCATTTGGAAGACCCATTTGTGACCAAGCTTTAACTTCCTGACTGATGTCTTGAGATGTTGCTTCAGTATATCCACATCATTTTCCTTTCTCATGAGGCCATCTATTTTGTGAAGTGCACCAGTCCCTCCTGCAGCAAAGCACCCCACAACATGATGCTGCCACCCCGTGCTTCACGGTTGGGATGGTGTTCTTCGGCTTGCAAGCCTCCCAATTTTTCCTCCAAACATAACAATGGTCATTATGGCCAAACAGTTCTATTTTTGTTTCATCAGACCAGAGGACATTTCTCCAAAAAGTACGATCTTTGTCCCCATGTGCAGTTGCATACCGTAGTCTGGCTTATTTATGGCGGTTTTGGAGCAGTGGCTTCTTCCTTGCTGAGCGGCCTTTCAGGTAATGTCGATATGGACTGTGGATATAGATACTTTTGTACCTGTCTCCTCCAGCATCTGCACAAGGTCCTTTGCTGTTGTTCTGGGATTGATTTGCACTTTTCGCAACAAAGTACGTTCATCTCTAGGAGGCGGTATGACGGCTGCGTGGTCCCATGGTGTTTATACTTGCGCTATCTTGTTTGTACAGATGAACGTGGTACCTTCAGGTTTTGGAATTACTCCAAGGATGAACCAGACTTGTGGAGCTCTACAAATTGTTTTCTCAGGTCTTGGCTATTTCTTTAGATTTTCCCATGAAAATCAAAGAGGCACTGAGTTTGAAGGTAGGCCTTGAAATACATCCACAGGTACCCTCCACCTGACTCAAATGATGTCAAATAGCCTATCAGAAGCTTCTAAAGCCATGACTCCTTTTCTGGATTTTCCAAGCTGTTTAAAAGGCACAGTCCAACTTAGTGTATGTATCTTCTGACCCACTGGAATTGTGATACAGTGAATTCTAAGTGAAATAATCTGTCTGTAAACAATTTTTGGAAACATTACTTGTTGTCATGCGCAAAGTAGATGTCTTAACCGACTTGCCAAGACTATAGTTTGTTAACCTCTACCGCTTCTCTCTCCCGGATCCGGGATCCTCCTCGTCAAAAAAGCTGACTAGCATAGCCTAGCCTAACGCGACAGGGATATCATATAATATAATTTCATGAAATCACAAGTCCAATACAGCAAATGAAAGATAAAACATCTTGTGAATCCAGCCATCATTTCCGATTTTTAAAATGTTTTACAGCGAAAACACAATATTTATTTATATTAGCTCACCACAATAGCCAAACACACAACGCCATGTTTTCACCATGTTTTCACGCGCAAAGTAGCTTTCACAAAACCGCAGAAATAGAGATAAAATTAATCACTAACCTTTGAACAACTTCATCAGATGACAGTCTTATAACATCATGTTATACAATACATTTATGTTTTGTTCGAAAATTTGCATATTTAGAGGTATAAATCGTAGTTTTACATTGTGAATATGTAGCCATGATGCACCAAATTGTCCGGCGATATTTTGGACAGTCACGTAATCTAACCAAAGAACTCATCATAAACTTTACTAAAAATACATGTTGTACAGCAAATGAAAGATACACTGGTTCTTAATGCAACCGCTGTGTTAGATTTAAAAAAAAATAACTTTAGTACAACATACAGCATGCAATATTGTGAGACAGCGCTCACCAATTCTCCGCCTTGTTGGAGCCAACATAAACCACAAAAATACGAAATAACATCATAAATATTCTCTTACTTTGATGATCTTCCATCAGATGTTATGCAAGGAGTCCTAGTTCCAGAATAAATTGTTGTTTTTGTTTTAGAATGTCCATTTCTTCTGTTGAATTAGCAACTTTGGATAGCCATGTGGAGGGCACATGTCCAAGAAATCTTTGCGCCTGGAACGAAAAATTCCAAAATTCCCATAAAACCATCGAATAAACTGTCAAACTCGGTTGAAAATCCTACTTTATGATGTTTTTCTCATATGTATCCATAAAATCAGAGCCGGAGCATTTTGTCGTGTATACCTAACGCTTTTCAGAAGACAATGTGAGGTTCCCTGGTGCGCAGTTGAATACTGAAAAAGAGCGGACCTGTCACTCCAAAAGCTCTCATTCGGTCTCACATCAAGCTAGACACCCCATTCAACATTCTACTGCCTGTTTGACATCTAGTGGAAGGCGTATGAAGTACATACAGATCCATAAATATAAGCCAGTTGAATAGGCAGGCCCTGACACAGAGCCCATTTTCAGAATTTTCACTTCCTGTCTGGAAGTTTGCTGCCAAATGAGTTCTGTTTTACTCACAGATATAATTCAAACAGTTTTAGAAACTTCAGAGTGTTTTCTATCCATAGTAATAATATGCATATGTACAATCTAGAACAGAGTATGAGGCCGTTTTAATTTGGGCACGATTTTTCCCAAAGTGAAAAATAGCGCCTCCTATTAAGAAGAAGTTAACAAGAAATTTCTGGAGTGGTTGAAAAACGAGTTTTTAATGATCAAACCTAAGAGTATTTAAACTTCCGACTGTATTATGCTTCGGACATTCTTATCAGGAACATAAGAGGGGATATTAAAAAAAAGTGCACGTTTGAGGGCTTGGTCCTGGTGGATGTGTGTGTGGGTGGTTAGTGTTGCCGGAGTGTGTAACCGGTGTTGATTGCCTCTGCGTGGTGTTTTGATCGGCTTACATATGACCAAGGACCAGGGATGGTGTCGATCTTTTATATCTCTGATAATGACAGGGAAAACGTAATGATTAACAAATGCTGTGCTGCCCATATATGCCAACTCTCTGCAAAATACAAATGAACGACGAAAGGGGGATGATAGCCACGCCAGTCCAATGACGACATATACAGACAAAAGTACATTAACTAGCTCGTATGTACAGCATTCACAACACAACAGATAAAAAGTGAATAAATGACTGAAATGCTACATATCACAATATATTGGTGGGAGACCATAATAACATCATGTAATTGACCATATAAATCAAAGAAATCCGAGTTTTTACACATAGGGTTGATTATGATTTTCATGGGACTGTTTTACTGTAACCTATCGCTTCCACATGGGTACAGTAGAAGGGACGAGGTAAGGGGGGCAGGGGATGTTTATGAGGGGGCATGCAGAAGGGAAAGGAAATGTGCGATATTAAAAAGGGCAATTACAACAACAAAAGGAATGTACACCCAATATCAAGGATGGCAACTATTCAGATGTTGTGCAATTATACGACATGGAATTCAATACTTCTTACATGTGTATGGGATGTTACTGTATCTGTGTGTGTGTGTATGTGAGTGTGTGTGCACCGGTATGTGTTGTGTGTGTGTGTGTGTGTAATGTGTAGGTGCGTGCTAATGTGCATGCGCTTCTGCCTCGCTGTGTGTGAATGTGCCTGTGTTTGCCTCATCCAAATCCTGAGCGGTGGGCCTCCCTCCTTGGCAACACATTCACTCAAACTATAACTGCACCTGCGTCCATGAGCAGAAAGCAATCCCTCCAGCTGCAATCTCTGCAGCCCTTGGCGGCCCCTGTGGCCTTATCTYTGTATTTAGATATACACTCTAGCTGCTGTACTTATACATTCGGATGTGTACATGCCTTGGCTGGGAAATMATGACTTCACATTGAGGGACCGTTGGGGCTTATGAATTTGAATGGGTTGAAATTCTTTATTTATTCGATAGGCTTGCTCAGCCCAGTGGGAGAGAGAGAGGGGAGAAAGGAGAGAACGAGGACGGGTAAAGAGCAACGGTGAAGTGAGTATCATAAGGCGAGGACCGAGGAAGACAGAAGTAGAGCGAGAACTGGCATGTATGACACAGAGGAGTATGCATGGAAGTGTTTGGGAGAGAAACAGTTATGGAGGGAGGGAGATAATACAGTGGAATCTTCAAAGAGACTTTCTACACCTGGAGTGAAACACAGAGAGGGCCTCCCTGTCCGAACGCCATTCCCTTCTCATCCCATCTCATCTATCCCTTCCCCCTCCTTTAACTTCCAATCCCATCCTTCAATCCTCCTCGCTCCCCTGTAGCCTGCTCTCCAAATCTGATCATGTCCMCTCTATCCTCATTGACAAAGATAAAGACTGCGACACACAGAGGTTGGGACACTTTTGGGGGAAMCGGGAGKGGGGGAGGAAGAAGGAAGAGGAGGAATGGTGAAGGGGCAGAAGAGAGGAGAGGAGGAGAGGGCAAGGAGGCAGAGAAGGAGAGGGGGGGGTCAAGAGAATACATGTTGGATGAACACAACAACTACCGCCACCTCTTCCCATCTGACATGACAACAGAGAAGTGGGGGAAGAAGAAAAGGAGTGAAGAGGAGGAAGGGTTTGAGGGAGAAAGTGGTCCTCATTGGTAGGCCACGGCTCAGGGCTCAAGCCTATCAGTTCTGCAAATACTAGAATCCTTAATATACACAACCACACACACCACACACCACCACACACACCACACACAACACACACACACACACACACCACCACACACACACGGCTTGCCATGCGGTAGCAGAGAGAACATCAATTGCCCCATTACATATATGTAGGGCCAATTAATCCCTGTCATTTGGTTACTTCATTTCTGTTTGTTGTATTAATTCCAGTCATTTACGGTTTCCTTCAAACAATTTAAGTATGTTTTCAAAATGATACTGCCTCCAGCTCACATTGGTAAAGGTGGTGGGTGAGCGCCCTGATAGCCTGTTGCCTGCACTTGAATGTTAGAATGGGAGGCGCGCATCAATTACCAGTGGAGAAAATAAATAATAGTAGCTCTTTTTAATCGCTGCACAAAAACTGTTTTAACACACGAGATGTATTTTGAATTGTTGCGCAATGAATGGACGTATAAAAGCACATGTTTTACTCCGCAGAAACCAGTTGAGGAGCTGCCAGGAGAAATCCCGCACACAAATATGCTCTGTATGCTGTCTGCAGGTGATAGTTGTGTTGGATAAATAAGATACATATGATAAATGACTATAAGATACATGATGACGAAAATACACACAGGCCAATTTAATTCCATTAAATTATGGAAATAAATATATATACCGATAATCATACAGTCAATGTATTTACACTGACTGGTATTTTCCATCAATGAATAATGATTTTTTTCTTTTTTTCCCGGCTGGCAACAATTTTATTAGCGGAAACCCTGGTGTGTGTGTGTGTGTGTGTGTGTGTGCGTGCGTACACAAGGGAAGAGTGTTTGTGCGTGTGTTTCGTGCGTGCTGCTTGTGTGCATGCATGCCAGCGTGTGTATTAGCAAATACAATCTGAATTTGTTGTTGTTTGAAGACGCCCTCGACACGTAGCTGAATAATGGCTAGTCTTTAGCTCTATTCACAAGGAATACCGAAAGAAAGAAAGAACGAGAGAACGAGAGAAAGAAAGAAAGAACACCTTAATCCTATTGTGTTTTAATGGCTGGGATGTGTTTGGCGAGTCGAGAGGGAGGGCCAGTGATAAACGATGAACAGCAGATCTGAACAACAGGATCAATATCACTTAGCTGACCTGACCCCATACAGCTAGATACCAGCTGAATAAAACCTGTATACAACACTAATAAAGGGCTAGCAAAGGAGATACAGGGTATAGTAAGAGGAGATGATGCAGCTGTAAGGGAGGAGGAGACYGATGAGGAGGAAAGAGGAAGGAAAAGAGGGGATCGAGGAACCCAAAGGTCTCGCTTTCCTATACAGTACGCTCTCCCTCTCTCTCTCGCCACCTCTCTTTCTCATTTCCTCTTTGTCTCTACCCCATCTGACCTTCTCTGCATCTCTCTGTGTTCATCTCAAATCTTTCTCCACCCTCTTCCTTTCAGTGAGATAATATTAACAGTGGGGTTGACATTCAGCAGAGGTCGCACTGTTTGGGCCTTGCTGTCTGGCTGTACAGGATTACTCTGGAGCGAGAGAGAGAGAGAGAGAGTGACAGCCAGGGAAGAGAAGAGGATGGCGTATGTGTGTGCCTTCCTGTAGCTTGTGTATTTTTATGAGTATGGATTTACTATTTGTTATTGCACACAGATTTCATTTGTGAAAGAGTAAATATAATGTACGTAAACAAATGATGAGCACTTTGCAGTACACGGTATACTTCTCTTAGAAGCAAACATAGAAGTAACAACTGAGTGTTTACTTGATTGGACAAATAGTTTTAACATTACCCCAGGGTTAACCTATTCGAAGCTCAATGAAGCTCAATGAAGCTCAATGAAGCTCAATGAAGCTCAATGAAGCTCAATGAAGCTTACCAAAGCTGACAGAAGGACCTTTCACCGGTGCTGGAACAATGCCTGAACCCTCACCTCTTCTCCAACAGAGACAGACAGAGTTTTAACATGAAACAGACCACTTTACCCTACAACGGGAGTCCTTTGATGAGATAGAGAAATAGTATTTTAGTGTGTGTGTTTGTTCATGCATGTGGATGTGTGTGTGTGCGTGCATGCTTTTTGCGCGTGTGCGTGTGCACGTGGATGTGCATGTATGCTTCACACAACCCTCCATGCCGTGYTTTATTTAAGCCAGAGTTAAGAGGTCTGGCCATGGTGAATACCCATCACAGGTGTSTCAATCTGCTCCGTGCCAAGTCGATATTAGGGGTCCACTACAGTGAACCAAGATGGCCAAGGGGMAGCACAGCCATTATGTTATTACTGYGAGAGTAAAGCAACCCAGTGGGTGGGGGACTGGAGTGTCTCTCACTGCCAGGGGGTTCATGGGAAACCGATATGAGAAAGAGAATGAACACCTACATCAGAGAGCAGGCCTGCGCGCTAGAGCAAGGCAGGACAAGCAGAGAGAGACAAATGAGAGAGCAGGGGACGCGACAACAGCGAAGCAATAGTAACTTAAGGCGGGAGAAGAGACGTGGCTATGACTGCGAATCGGACTGACGGGAGAGAAAGAAACGAAGCGCATTGATCGACTTGTGGGATGAGGCTTCACAGCACTATGTTAGAATACATACGGTGCAATTCATACTAACATAGTTCACTCAGACCCACTTAGACCTTTGTCAACATTTTGTTTACGGTTACAGCTTATTCTAAAATTTGATTACACCATTAAATTGACAAACAAAAACATTTTTTTTCTTATTAAATGTCCGCAATCACTTATTACAAATAAAAAACTAGAAATATCACATTTACATAACGTATTCAGACCTTTACTTGGTACTTTGTTTAAGCACCTTTGGCAGCGGATCACAGCCTCGAGTCTTCTTGGGTATGATGCTAAAGATTGGCACACCCTGTATTGTGTGGGGAGCGTCGCTTGCACAGCTATTTCTAGGTCCAACAGACATGTTCGATCGGCTCTGGCTGGGCCACTCAAGACATTCAGAGACATTTCCCGAAGCCACTCCTGCTTTGTCTTGGCTGTGTGCTTGTGGTCGTTGTCCTTTGGAAGGTGAACCTTTGCCCCAGTCTGAGGTCCTGAGTGCAGGTTTTCATCAAGGATCTTGCCTGTACTTTGCTCCGTTCATCTTTCCCTCCGTCCTGACTAGTCTCCCAGTCCCTGCCGCTGAAAACATCTCCACAGCATCATGCTGCACCACCATGCTTCACCGTAGGGATGGTATTGGCCAGGTGATGAGCGGTGCCTGGTTTCTTCCAGACGTGACACTTGGCATTCAAGTCAAAGAGTTCAATCTTGATTTCATCAGACCCGAGAATCTTGTTTCTCCAAGCGGTCTGTCGTGTGCCTTTACTGAGGATGGCTTCCATCTGGCCTCTCTACCATAAGGCCTGATTGGTGGAGTGCTGCAGAGATGGTTGTCCTTCTGGAAGGTCTCCCATCTCCACAAATGGCCTCTGGAGCTCTGTCAGAGTGACATCGCGGTCTTGGTCACCTCCCTGACCAAGGGCCTTCCCCCCTGATTGCTCAGTTTGGCCGTCGGCCAGCTCTAGGAAGAGTCTGGGTGTGTTGAACCTTCTTACATTTAAGAATGATGGAGGCCACTGTGTTCTTGGGACTTTCAATGCTGCAGACATTTTTTAGTACACTTCCAAGATCTTTTCCTCGACACAATCCTGTCTCGGGGCTCTACGGACATATCCTTCGACCTCATGCTTGGTTTTTGCTCTGACATGCACTTTAACTGTGGGACCTTATATTGAGAGGTGTGTGGCTTTCCAAATCATGTCCAATCAATTGAATTTACCACAAGTGGACTCTAATCAAGTTGTAGAAACATCTCAATAGAAACAGGTGCACCTGAGCTCAATTTCGAGTCTCATAGCAAAGGGTCTGAATACTTATGTAAATAATCCTTTGCAAACATCTCTTAAAACCTGTGTTCAATTTGCGCTATGGGATATTGTGTGCAGATTCTGTGGGGGGGAAAAATTATTTAATCCATTTAGAATAAGGCTGTAACGTAACAAAATGTGGAAAAGTCAAGGGTCTGGATACTTTCCAAATGCACTGTATGCAAGCACAAGCATACTTTAGGAATGCTACTTGATAACAATACAGGCAAAAACACGCACACACCAAAACACACATATCTATACACACACACACACACATTCACACACTCATCCTACCACCAGGGGGGTGCCTATCGTTGTAATGAAATCAAAGGGAGACAGTAAGCTCCATATTCCAATCAAAGCGCTTTTGTTCACTTATAAACAAGGATGGAGAAAGCAATCAAAAGACTGACACACTAACAATGCTCCTCTGCTTTGTTAACACACTGCTGCTCCCATCTCCCATCTCTGTGTCTGGGAATAGCTCTGAGACACCCCAGAACATTTACATTCATTTACATTCTCTCCATCACGCTGAACAGAGGGATGAGAAGATGAGAAAAGGGAGGGGGTAGAAAGAAAAGAGAGAGAGGGTGGGGGGGGGGGTGGAAAGATATCAACGTGGGGGGGATAGAGATGGAGAGAGGTGGGAGAAAGAGCGAGAGAAGATAACGAAAGAGAAAGAAAGAAGGTGAAAGAAGAGAAGAGAGAGAAAGAGAAAAAGGGGAGGAGTGCTCTAGCATTGCATGGGGGAACAATGCAGCACCACATCAAAGCAAACTCCTTGTCAGTCAGCTATGTGGCTTCGCCAATAAAAACACCTGCTTCTGAATACCTATACTACCCACACACACACACACACACACACACCACACACACACCACACCACACACACACCACACACACACACACACACACACACACACACACACACACACGACACACACACACACACACACACACCACACACACACACACACACACAGTCAATTACAGGCGAGAAAGCACAGCAAGGGTCGACCATGCCGCCTGGATCCAGCCAGGGTGGAACGGAGTGCGAATGTAGAGTGTCCAGGAGAGTGAGAGAGAAAAGAGAGATGAAAGTGCTTTAGAAAAACCTACCACGTGCTACATGATAATGAATATGGAGACTTGGAGAGAGTGAGGGGTGCAATAAAGACAGAACGTGTGAACCAAGTGGGTGTCAGTGTGAGAGAGGGGGACGGAAACGAGAGGAGGGATGAAGCACCATACGGCTCATACGAACATGTTATGATTCATAAGAGCAGAGGAGCAAATGAGAAGCTCCTAGTGGGTCATCATAACCACACGGCTTTGACCTGGACATCACCACACCACACACACACACACACACACACACACCAACACACACACACCACACCACAACACACCACACACACACACACACCACACACACACACACACACACACACACACCACACACACACACACACACACACACACACACACAGAGCTATGCCTTACTATACTTGTGACGACTTTTTGAGGACCCAATTATTGATTTCATACAATCCTATTTCCATAACCCACCTTTAACCCTAACTCCTAACCTTCAATGTAACCACTACCATAATTCTAACCCTAACCCTGAAACTAACCCCTAAATCTAATAGCCTTTTTAGGAGTGGCAAAATGTCCTCACTTCTCTGAATTTTAGTCGGTTTACTATTCTCGTGAGGACTTCTGTCTACTCACAGAGTATAGTAAAACGTGTCCACACACACATACACACGGTACACTATAACATCCTCAATCATGGACTGGTTATCACCGGGCAGATTAGTTTTCTCTGATCTGTCCTGTAAAAATGTCCAGCAGACACTTGGTCCTCATTTGTCCTGCTCTGTCTGACTATTGATTTGTGGGTCAGAGAGGTGGATGAGGCTAATAAAATATTAGGCACTAAAACAAGATTACGTGAGGTATCAAACCCAGTTTTATCACCCCTATAGAGGAACACAGGAGGGATGGAATTTATTTGGAGAAGGGATGGAGGTGGAAAGAGGTGGGAACTGACACTCACACGAACGAACAAACGGACGCACACACACGCTATGAACTCTGTGTCTGGGTCTGAAGCGCTGTGTGTGTGTTTGTTGTTGTGTGTGTGTGTTGGTTGTGTGTGTGTGTGTGTTGTGTGTGTGTGTGTGTGTGTGTGTGTGTGTTTGTGTGTGTGTTGTGTTGTGTGTGTGGTTGTGTGTCTCTGAGATAAATGTGCTTGGTTTTGGAAGTCCAGCCAACAGTGTTTGAATCCAGGAAACCTCATCCTCTTTCTGAATATAAAAACAAGCTTTTGTCCCGCTATCAAGGTCGTATATAATATTGCTATTTACCAGACATTTTTATCCAAAGCGACTTACAGTCATGCTTGCATTAGAGGTCGACCGATTATGATTTTTCAACGCCGATCACCGATTATTGGAGGACCAAAAAGCCGAGCAAGGGGAACAACTACTCCAAGTCTCAGAGCGAGTGACGTTTGAAACACTATAGCGCGCACCCCGCTAACTAGCTAGCCATTTTCACATCGGTTACACCAGCCTAATCTCGGGAGTTGATAGCTTGTAGTCATAAACAGCGGAATGCTTGAAGCATTGCGAAGAGCTGCTGGCAAAACGCACGAAAGTGCTGTTTGAATGAATGCTTACGAGCCTACTGGTGCTTACCATCACTCAGTCAGACTGCTCTATCAAATCATAGACTTAATTAACATAATAACACACAGAAATACGAGCCTTAGGTCATTAATATGGTCAAATCCGGAACTATCATCTCGAAAACAAAACGTTATTCTTTCAGTGAAATACGGAACCGTTCCGTATTTTATCTAACGGGTGGCATCCATAAGTCTAAATATTCCTGTTACATTGCACAACCTTCAATGTTATGTCATAATAAAATTAAGTTCGCAAATGAGCCAGGCGGCCCAAACTGTTGCATTATTACCCTGACTCTGCGTGCAATGAACGCAAGAGAAGTGACACAATTTCACCTGGTTAATATTGCCTGCTAACCTGGATTTCTTTTAGCTAAACATGCAGGTTTAAAAAATATATACTACTGTGTATTAATTTTAAGAAAGCATTGATGTTTATGGTTAGGTACACGTTGGAGCAACGACAGTCCTTTTTCGCGAATGCGCACCGCATCGATTTATATGCAACGGAGGACACGCTAGTAAACTAGTAATATCATCAACCATGTGTAGTTATAACTAGTGATTATGATTGATTGATTGTTTTTATAAGATACGTTTAATGCTAGCTAGCAAACTTACTTGGCTTCTCTACTGCATTCGCGTAACATGCGGGCCTCGTGAGGCAGGTGGTTAGAGCGTTGGACTAGTTAACCGTAAGGTTGCAAGATTGAATCCCTGAGCTGACAAGGTAAAAATCTGTCGTTCTGCCCCTGAACAAGGCAGTTAAGCCACCGTTCCTAGGCCGTCATTGAAAATAAGAATGTGTTCTTAACTGACTTGCCTAGTTAAATAAAGATGTAAAAAAAAAATTGGGCAAAATCGGCATCCAAACATTACCTTTCCGATTGTTATGAAAACTTGAAATCGGCCCTAATTAATCGGCCATTCCGATTAATCGGCCGACCTCTAGCTTGCATACATTTTACATATGGGTAGTCCCGGGAAACGACCCCATTAGCCTGGCGTTACAAGTGCCATTCTCTACCAACTGAGCTACAAATGACTTGTTTTCTTTTCATCTTTGTGAAATGTCGAGGTGCTTGGACGTCGCCAGGAGACAATGGAACGTGCATTTCTCTTTTTCAATTACTTCTTGCTCATCGCAACATGTTGCTAAAAATGTGTTTGTTAGGATCAGACCTGGGATTAAATACTATTTKAAATATCTCAATCACTTTCGTATACATTTGAAATAAGTCCAATAAGTACTATATTTTATTTGAAGAGACAATTAGTTGAATATTTGAAAGTATTTGAAAATACCCAAATACATTAACTCAAATACACTCCCATGCATTTAACCCAGATTTGAAAATAGTATTTGAAATACTTATTTGAAAATACTCTCAAATACAATTTGTATTTGAAAATACTCAAATACACAGGAAAAAGTATTTTAAATTCCAGATACTAAAATACATATGTATTTGAATCCAGGTCAGGTTGGGAATGTCTCTTCATCCAAACATTTGGGAGAGTGTGATACAGGGGAACAAATCCGAAAACCGGAAAAGAATGACATATTTCAAGGAACAGAATCAGAACCGGGAACGAAAGTGATCTTTATTGTTCTTTCCTGTTTAAAAGCATGGTAACAGGTTAATAACGTTATTTTACTTTCCAGGCATTTTTTCCAGCCCCACAAAAAAAAAACGCAATAAAGTAGCATATGCAAAGCCCTTCCTCGGTCAACCAGAAACTTCTTCCAGTGTCTGCCTGCCAGCTGAAAATCTTGGCCAGTGTGTGTGTGTCTATAGGCTACCTGCCCCTCCCCCACTGAAGCATAGMCTACTGTAGCCGACTGACGTTACAAGCGRGATTCAGAAGATAAGGAGAGAGATTTTTAATGAGAGAATAATGGATTCACATTTTCAATGCTAGTTAGGGATACTCTTACAGTTCATGTGGGTCTTATTCAGATAGCGCATGTCGTCACAAGATGCCAAGCCTCCTCCTCCGCCCTCTCTCGCTRTCTCCCCACCCGCAAAATTTCAGTTGCATCTCGCGCCCTAGATCTACACGTGTCTTTCCATCGCGAATGTAACCAACAATAGCTTGCCCACTCCACAGCAAGCTGCTCTATCCGCACTGATTGGTGAAGTAATTTAATGTTGAGCTAAATGTTTTTTTTTTTAAACAACAGAGATTTTAAAAGGAACAGAAAGGAACGAGATAAACCGGTACTTTTTTAGGGGTTAGAACCGGTTCAGAACTTTATTTTTCTGGTCAGAAAAGTGGGACGGAATGATAAAAAATGATGGTTCTGTTCCGAAACGAATGGAGAAAAAAAGTGGTTCCAACCCCTGGTGCAATGGTCCTCTTTTGATTGAGATTGTCCCTTTTTAAAAGTTCACATTTCACATAAGTCTATGTGGCTGTTTATGAGCTATGGCTGTGGTCATTGGCTGTCACACCATTGTATTCATATCTTTATTGAACACGTCACCCCGTCAATAGACATCATCATCTCTTTATGGTCACATTTAGCATAATTGGCATTGTGGTTTTGACCCTTTCTGTCACGCCCACATACACAGACACACACACGCACACACACAGCTCTTTTTCTCATCCCGGAGAAGAGCAAGAGACACAGGGAAACTTTACAATTCTGCAGACTGAGGTACTTCGATGAGAGAGGGGGAGAAAGCGAGAGAGACAGAGAAAAAAGAGAGCGATAGAAGGATAAAGAGACCGACAGAGAGAGAAAGAGATAAACCCAGAGCCTGTGGAGAGGGATCACACGGACCTCCTGACATTTGAGAGGTGTGATTGAGGGATGGAGGGGGTTTAGAGGATGGCGACAATGAAAAGGGAAAAAAGCGAATCGGTGTAAAAGTGAGCAGATCTCTCTTCTGCGGTTGCAGAGTGTTACAATAGAGGGAGAAGAGAGCTAAAGAGACGGTGAAATGTCAAACTGTGTGACTGTCAGGGTGCCTGGCCATTGGGGTTTAGCGTGTGTGAAATGCAGGGAGTCTATGCGTATCATTAGTGTGTGTGTTTGTGTGTCTGTTTGTCCCGGTGTGTTTTTGTGTTTGTGTATGTGAAGGGAGCCTAAGCACACTAGGGCTGACCCATTTAGTCGACTATTCGATTGTTTGGTCGATAGGCTGTTGGTCGACCAATACTTTTTTAGTCGAGCGGTGGCAAATACAGTGCATTGGAAAGTATTCAGACCTCATCCCTTTCCACATTTTGTTACGTTCAGCTTATTCTAAAATTCACAAAATTTTTTTTCCTCTTCAATCTAACAACATAATACCCCATAATGACAAACAAAAATGTTTTTTTTTTACATTTTGCAAATGTATTAAATATAAAACTGAAATACCTTATTTACATAAGTATTCAGACTCCTTTGCTATGAGACTCGAAATTGAGCTCAGTGCATCCTGTTTCCTTTGGTCATCCTTGAGATGTTTCTACAACTTATTGAAGTCCGCCTGTGGTAAATTCAATTGATTGGACATGATTTGGAAAGGCACACACCTGTGTACAAAGGTCCAGCGCATGACAGGGCATGTCAGAGCAAAAACCAAGCCATGAGGTTGAAGGAATTGTCCGTAGAGCTCCGAGACAGGATTGTGTCGAGACACAGATCTGGGGAAGTGTACCAAAAAATGTCTGCAGCATTGAAGGTCCCCAAGAACATAGTGGCCTCCGTCATTCTTAAATGGAAGAAGTTTGAACCACCAAGATCTTCCTAGAGCTGACTGCCCGGCCAAACTGAGCAATCGGGGGAAAGGCCCTTGGTCTGGGAGGTGACCAATAACCCTATGGTCACTCTGACAAAGCTCCAGAGTTCCTCTGTGGAGATGGGAGAACCTTCCAGAAGGATAACCATCTCTGCAGCACTCCACCAATCAGGCCTATGATAGAGTGGCCAGACAGAAGCCACTCCTCAGTAAAAGGCACATGAGAGCCCGCTTGGAGTTTGCCAAAATGCACCTAAAGACTCTCAGACCATGAGAAACAAGGTTCAGGCACCATCCCTACGGTGATGCATGGTGGTGGCAGAATCATGCTGTGGGGATTTTTTCAGCGGCAGGGACTGGGAACTAGTCAGGATCGAGGCAAAGATGAACGGAGCAAAGTACAGAGCGATCCTTGATGAAAACCTGCTCCAGAGCACTCAGGATCTCAGACTGGGATTAAGGTTCACTTTCCAACAGGACAAATACCCGAAGCACACAGCCAAGACAACGCGGAGTGGCTTCGGGACAAGTCTCGAATGTCTTGAAGAGAGCCCGGACTTGAACCACATCAAACATCTCTGGAGAGACCTTAAAATAGCTGTGCAGCGACGCTCCCCAACAAACTGACAGAGCTTGAGAGAGATCTGCAGAACAGAAAGCGGTGAAACTCCCAAAACACAGGTGTGCTAAGCTTGTGGTGGTCATACCAAGAAGACTACGAGCTGTAATCACTGCCAAAGGTGCTTCAACAAAGTACTGAGTCTGAATACTTATGTAAATGTGATATTTCTGTTTTTTAATTTGAATACATTTGCAAAAATTTCTAAAACCCTGTTTTTGCTTTGTTATTATGGATATTGTGTGTAGAATTGAGGGGGAAAGAATTAATCAATTTAGAATAAGGCTGTAAGGTAAAAACTGGTAACAAAATGTTGAAAAAGTCAAGGGGTCTGAATACTTTCCGAATGCATTGTATACATCCAAAAAAGTATGGCACATGAGACACCTGTCTGATTCACGCCTGTCTAAGTGGACTAAACCATTGCGGAGGCCGCGGGGGATGGCACACCAATATAACAGTCGTACATTTATCGTTAATTCCCATAATTTCTCATCTATGTTTYTTTGGTTACAGTCATTTTTGTTAATTCATTCAATTATTATTACAGTCACCGTTGTCACTGTCGGAGGGGACACGTTGTTTGCAGAGCACACAACCTAGGCTACACTTGTGAGTAGAAAGTTTTGGTTTATTTAATTCCGTTTACGAGTTGTCAAATTATTCATTGRGCTCCTGTCAATGTTGAGTAAGGATACCCACTTGATTACGCATAGAACTAGGCCTAGGCTACCTGGCCTGCGCGCAAATGTAGGCTTATAAATGTGCCCATTTYGGGATTTGATACTATTTCTGATTGTTTTAAATCACRGTCGCTGTGGAGCTTCTCAACGGAATTTTGTCTTTGCCTCAAACAGCAAGTAAACAAAGTCTGTTTTTACATCCATTGAGAATGACAATAGTTCCTGAACGTAGCCTATTTGAAACATCTTTCAAGCGCTCTCCTTTTCAATAACCAATCAGGATGAGCGGGGGGAAAAAAATATCATGCTCTGGTTGGGTGGAAACGTCATAAAATAGYCCTACCTGATTACTTCTTATCSTTTGGGCAAATAGCCTACAGCTGTGTCTKTCTGTCCAGAGCTCACTGGCACAGGAATCTCTGAGGGCCCAGAATAATTTATACAATGTTGCAATTTTGCTAACACCATCTTCTGGCTGACCAAGTTAATAGTTGATACAATGTTTCAAGTTCCTTCCAGACAGGCCATGCATAGCCAATGTGATTTATAGGATATTTATTTTTATCAGGACATATTCTATGCTGCTGCAATGTTTTTATTTGTCGGCTATTTTTAACATTGCAATGGCAATAGAAGGCTTTTGATTTGTATCGTTTTCATTTAGATAGAGTTTGATTAACCACATTGACATTGATTTGATGTTTAAAAGACCTATATATAAACTAAAATAGAAATTGTTCCACAAAAATGTCCATATGAAAATCATAACTGGCACGCAGATCAGTAGAAATGGTACGACAACTTGGCACTCCAAATGCAAAAGGTTGCCGCCCGCTGCCTGTACCTTTTACTGGCAACTTCAGGAGCTTAACGGCAGAATCTGGAAAGACCAGCAGCAGTTTTTCATTGGAGGAGGGCGGCTCGGGAACAGGGTTAATTTTCTTCTTGTTAGGCAATATGATCTTCTGACTCCCTCTTTAGTCCTGTTGTGTGTCTTCATGTTGAATCGCAGTGCTTAAAGCATCAGACAAGCTCGGTAGCCTACGTATAGTTGATTTTATTTCAAACATAGGTGTGTCACAAAAAATTGACCAATCTATTGCTGAATGAACAGACGACTCTCGGTCGACCGGCAAATGGCAGATTCTAAGGAGTGTTGGGGTTGTGCAGCCTCAGTCAGGAGATGGGGTGTGTATGTTTCTGCAGTGTCCCACTAAGTTATCCTATGAATATGTGTGCCTCCTAGCGCACATACATCTATGGGTTTAACTCGTGCTGCAGGAAGGCTTTGTCACGCACACGTCACACACACACACAACACCCCCACACACACACACACACACACACACACACACACACACAAAACACAGCCACACCTCCTTCTGCCCCTCTCTCTCCTTTACATCCCCTCCTTTTGTCAATTAATAGGCTGTTTTCATGACGGCGAGAGAGTCAAATCTCACCGCCCAGCTGGTGTTGGCGCTGTGTGTGTTTAACACCTTACACGTTAATTTTAAGTGGCTTTGCTTCGTGTGCTTGAGTGTGTGTGTGTGAGTGCGCTAATGTGTGACTATTGTGTCTGTGTGTCGATGTGCTGCTAATGCTGTCCCCTTGGGCTTTACTGTACAGTCTTGTTGTCAAACTATGTATTTGCTATGTGTTGTGTGCCTGGAGCATGGTGTGTGACTGTGTATGTGTCTGTATGTGTGTGTGTCTCAGCTGCAGACAGAGGCAGGTGGCTCACCTCAGGGAATGACACTTCATGTCATATTGTGTGTGCTGCGCGTTGGGACAATGACGGAACACAACACATTATAACCTTTGCATGGGCTCGAGAACTAATATATACACCACACACACACACACACACCACACACACCACACACACACACAACACACACACACACACACACACACACACACACACCTCTCCTATCTTTCCCTCCATAGTATGCCTTGTTTTAAGGGCAGAAAATACACCATCCTCCTAACTGTCTTTTTCATTCTTCCATCCTTACACAGAAAGTGTTCATTTGAATTTGGCAGAGGGGAGATTGCAGTATATTGCAGTTGACACACTCGACACAGAGAGAGAGAAAGAGGAAGGGAGATGGGTGCTAAATATTTCCTTCCTGTGATTTAAGAGAGAGTCCCAAGCCACACTGTCAGTGTTTCATCTACAGTCCAAACTGTCCAGGCTGAATTTTGCGGGCTTGAAATCAGATCTGCAACTACTTGAGGCCAAGATGTCTTGCTCATGTCCTCTATTCTGTCTCTGATGGTGTTCATTTGAAAGAGGAATTTGGGATAACTTAACTTCAGTCTCTTGTCCAGCATGATATTCGCCATCTTCAACACAGCTGGTTTTATGAGTGTTTCAGCCAATGGTGTGTGGTTTTGCCCTGCTTTGCGATCAGGAAGCAACTTCGTAATGATGCTGTGAGGATCGGTTTGTTGATGGGTACAAAGCCGAGAACAGGCAGAGTAGCCTTTTCATCGAATCTGGCTCTCTTCACCTTGAATTCAGCGAGCGTTGTGTTCTTGATTTTTCCATCTCCATGCAGCTTAAGGAAGTGTTCTCTTAGTTTTGCCGGTGCTAGACTAGAATTGCTCAACTTGGCATTGCAAATCATGCAGTTAGGACGCTGACTCCCATTTCACTTCCGTTATAACATGTGAATCCATATTGTACATATTCGTCCGACTCACTTTCTTTTTTTGCTCGACATAGTAAGTATGAAGGGATTAAAATATTAAGAAAGAAATCACAAGACGTACCATCACGACAGTCTGCCAGCAAGTCGACTACTGAGCCGCACCAAATTCCCTGCAGCACAGATAGGCCAAGCGACTGTAGCGTGATCACCTGCAGCAATGATGGCCAAGCGGGGCGTGTCATCACAAATCATATGAGTCCGGATGTGTGTCTTGACCTCCGCCGAACCCTGAGACTGACTCACCGAACCCCTGGGGTTCGATCGAACCAGGTTAAGAACCACTGGTCTAAACAGTCTGCACCTCCGCGGTTTAACAGCACTCATCTCTCTAAGGCGACGCACCTCCTCCTTCTACTGCATATTCCATCATCCTTCATTCGTCTCAATCTCTCTCTGCTCTCTCTCTCTCTCTCATCTACTGCTATCTTCTTATCCTCTCTCCTCCCTCTCTCTCTCTCTCTCTCTCTCTCTTCTCTCTCCTCTCTCTCCTCTCTCTCTCTTCTCCTCCTCTCTCAAGCTACAGAAAAGCTGTGTATGTGCTGTATTTTAATACATTAGCTTACGGAAGTACTTCGTCTACGTCACACCAGATAAGGCTTCTAAGATGCGCGCATGGTAAATATATACGAGCCTGACAGAAGTGCCTCTTTTAGAGATGTTGGACTATTGGTAGCATCAGTACGTCAGGCACGCTCTATCAGAGATGCTCCGTAGACGGCCTATTCTATGACTATGGCATCCTTAATTTATAATCCGTCATCAGTATTGGGATGGGCTGTCAAGGGCTGACGTACCAACACTCCCTCTCTCTCTCCCCCCTCTCCCGTATKATTTTTTGTTACGGGTGGATCCTATAACCTATCCCTAGTGAGGGCTTATTAGACATGAGGATAGGGAGAGAGTGTAGAAGAGAAAGAAGGGAKTAGGAGTKGATTAGAGGGGGAAGATAGGGAGGAGGTGGAGGGCAATGGCAGCCCCTAATAGCAACACACACACTCACACACACAAAAAGAGAATGGTGAGCTAAACAGATGCAGGTTGTCAGTCTTCCGTCGCACAGATAAGACCGTGTCGGTCAACTCTCCCCCTCTTCGGCTAGCTTTTGCTATAGCCTATGTCAATGAGGGTTAGCATTCTAGCTAATCGCTGCTGCATCCAAAATAGTTATTTTGCAAAAGGTCACAACCAAATATAATCTTAGCAACTGTTCAACCAATAATCAAAACATCATTGTAAGCATATGAGAATAAAAACTTKAATCTAGGCTATGTTGGATGGGCGCAGATGACGATGGCTTTCTTTACTGCGGCCAAAAGTCGCGTGCATCTGTGCCTGACGTCAGTGTGTCGTGTACTCATCCACTCATCCTCATCACGGTTGTGATCAATTCTGTAGTTCAGATGTGAAACGCTCTCTGCGTTGATGACTGCTGTGATTCTGCTGTAAGAGGTGCTGACATCACAGGCTAAACTAGACCACATATCGACCGRGWCTTTGATCGGCTCAACCTCAAATCAACCTCATGTCATGGCGGCCGAGGAGAAGTGTATGCRTGTGTGTGTCTGTGGCCGTGTGTTTAGTGGGAGATGGTCTGTTTTCCCATGTTTCTCACTGTTCTTCAGTGTATAACACTGGAAATCCTGACAGCGAGGCTTGGTTTCTCCATGTACACGCTTTTGTTCTGTTGTTTGGTGCTTGTTATCAAGGATTTTGCAGTGATCTTGTGACACTTGGAACCTAATCTACATCGTCTTGCCCATTGTGAGAGTGAGATGTATTTATTTGGAGTGTGGTGTGCAATACAGTATCCAATATCTTTTTGTCAGCACCACAAAGACTAACATTGGACAGTGTCTAGTTCTCGGAGCGAGGAAGAGGGAGAGAAGAAGAGAGAGAGYGGGAGAGAGAGAAAAGAGAGGGAGYGGGAGAGGGGGGTGAGGAGGGAARGACAAAACAAGCCAACCCAGCAAACCAAAATTGTTTTTGTTAAAGTTCCCAGAATATTCGTTAGGTCGCAGCAAATGTTCTCACAAAAACTGTCCAGTCTTGTTGATATAGCAACAACGTTCCTAGAACACATTTGATCTGTTCTTTATAGGTTTCCAGAATGTTTCATTCGGTTGTTGGAACAGTCTGGGGAGAACATAGTGGGGACATCACACAATATATGTCCCTAAAACACAAAAACCGACCAGTTGTGCCTATGATTCTACAATGTTTCTTTTAGGGTGCAAAAAACATTCACCTGATGATACAAGAACGTTCCCAGAACACATTTTGGTCTGTTCTTTAAAGGTTCCCAGAACGTTTCTTTAGGTTCTGGGAAATTGAGGGGGATATGAAAAGAGAGAGATTCCCAAAAACACAACAATTTTACAGTTGCGCTGACATTCAGATCATTTTGGATCAGGGTGCACAAAACATTCCTTTTGTGGTCGCGAGAATGTGGACAGAACAGCCTTTCTGAGTTATTTAAAAAGGTTCCCAGAACATTTAATGAAGGTGTGAGTAAGTTTCCAAGAGATAGTTTCCTAAAACACAAAATATCCTCAATTGGGATGACATTCATATAATGTTTAAGTTAGGTTGCTCAGGACATTCCTATAATGTTGTAAGAATGTTGACAAAACACCTGGTCAAAGTTCCTTAAATTCGTATTTGATAAGTTCCTTAAATTCGTATTTGATAAGATAATTGCGTGAGTGTGTATGTTTGTCCCATTTCACACATGTACAAGGGGATTTTTTGTCATATCCCACTCCCCCTGAAAGTGGGGTCAGAGCCAGGGATCAGCCATTATTGACAGCAACCCTGGAGCAATTCGGGTTAAGTGCCTTGCTCAAGGAAACAATGGCAGATTTTTTCACCTAGTTGGCTCAGGGGTTTGAACCAGTAACCTTTCGGTTTCGTGGTCCAACACTCCTAACCGCTAGYCTACATGCTGTCCTTTGAAGGTGGTGTAGAGACACATGGCATTTTCATTTCATTCATAGGACATTTGAACAGCATTTAATCATGCAAACACAACCATATTTTTTACACTACATATTAGTGATGTGACATTGACAATTTTTTTGGTAACGTTTAAGCAGACATTTCTGTATCGGTTTTCTGCTWAAACGATAAGAACAATGAATAGAATTCAACGTCAAAGCCTATTGCATGGTATGACCACTAGGGGGTACACAAACAAAACGGTAGACAAGCTACATTCCTTGCCAAATTATGACAGCTTTATCATGAATTCAAAATGGACTGGTTGATTAAATAAACACTGGTTGATGAAATAAACATGTGGTTTGATGAAGGCAAATTGCGTATTAATTAATTAGTCTAGGGGACTAGTTTGTTTCATGTTTAACAAAAGCCTGCCCACCAAGTTTAAGCTCCCAAATCAAACACAGGGCAAAATAAAACACGCGCCACATGTGGGTGTATACTGGTTAAAAAGGGAAGAAATGTAGCTTCCTAATGCTGTTAACTGTATGTCTCAACTCCCACTATAAAGGGAATAACACCCTGTTGAAACAGGAGTAAACGGTCAACAGTGACATTGATGAGAAAGACGCACCTGTTTCAGTAGCGCTCACATTGCACTTGCAGTCCTTAATTTAGCAAATTACKTCTCAACTCAAGTAGGCCATTGACAACAGCTGCATATCAACTGCAATTATTTCTATAATCAGCGCTTMTTTCCCAAGCGTTAACGACGATGACGTGCGGAGGGTCATTTTCCCTTTATGATGATGATCGGGACCTGTTAGTTGTAGCGATGTTTGGTTCCCAAGCCAAGTCTTTTATCCTCTGCATCACCAGGCAAGCTCGCTTATATCTTCCTTTTTCAGTATATACCCATGGCAGTATGGTCAATCAGGAATTCCATGCTTCCTTTTTAGACTTCTTAGATATAACTAACCCAGGGAATGACTAGTAACTGTGTTATTCACCATCACTAAACCCATCCTRTTTATATGCTGCGTACTTCTGGGCCCATGTATACAAGTTATCCAGGACTATGAGTGTTGCGCTCACTTTTTTTTAATCAGATCATACCAAGTGTCTCAAAGTAGGAATTATATCGGGTGAGTTTTGTTGAACAGTCAATTTTTACACCGGGATTTATTTTTTACAGTCTAAATTCTGCATTTCTGACTCGATTTAAACATCCTCTCTTTTAGTAGATTATACCACCGTTTAAAAACAGAGAAACACGGTTAAAGAACATGTGGGATTGAACCTGCAAGCTTCAACTTTGCAGTTAGATCATTAACCCTCTGCGCCACCAGGGGATAACTGTTATATTGCAGAGACACAGAGTCTCTTAAAATGTTCCCATCCTTTTCATATGCACAATAATATTCTTGCAATAATAAGGGAATGTTCGGTGCCACATAGGGCTGTGGAGGTCACGAAATGTCACCCTAAATGCACCCWAAAAAAATCCATACCTTTTGCCGATATTGGCCATTGTGCCCTTGGCCCTGAGTGCTGCGTTGTRCGAAYCACCTCTCACTCACATGCSTTTACACATTATCAGGTCTTTCTCATGGGGACACAACTGCGCGCGTCCTTATGCATTTCTGAGGTGCATATTGAAGATATTTGAAAAACGSTCCACATTTACTTGTCGTCAGCCAACAAGATGAGTAYGCCTAACYAACAGCAAAAGCACTAGCCTATGTCAATCTASTYTCCCCCATAGTACAAAAGTTGACCTATTCTGTGVGAGAAATAAATATTCCAAACWTAGTCTGGGACAATTGTGGGATGCGATAGATCCCAAATTAATACAACCACTAGCAGCAAAAAAACATTTTTTACACAATGTGGCTGACGCAACAGATCAGTTGAGCTTAAAATAATGATAAACTATTAAGCTATTTCTTCACCGTTATACGCGCAGCAATGCGCACACAGCAGTTGGTTTTAAGCGCGAATGTTCCATTAGCAGGAAAACACCTTTATCAAAAGTAGGCGCAAATGTGATTATACATCTAATTATTTTATTATAAAGCTGCATTTTTATGGTGAAAATTATCTTCCCCGAACTTGAAACTCACACGCTGCTTCTGTATGCCAGTTAGGCTCTACACCACTTGTAAAGCAGATTAATGTGCTTAATTTAAAAAAAGTTATTTGGCCACTTTAAATGTGATACAAACCTTATCAAAACATACAGGCCTATGGGCTAGGCTACATGAGGTGTGCGACTATGATTTTTTTTAAAGTAGTTAATTTGGCCGAAGGGAACATTCCTGGTGAGAGAGTTTAGACTAGAGCCCACCTACATTGAGTTTCCCCTTAGACAAATCACTTCCACGTGGTGCCTGTTTTTAATGACCAAACTGATGAGGTTGCATGGAAAGTATCAGAGTGGGCAGTTTATGCTGTGTAGGCTGTACAGGAGCAGGTGGGGAGAAAGGTGTATGCGTGTGTGTTTGTGTTTGTGCGCTTGTGATATGCGTTCGCTATGAGGAGGCCGACACACAAACACACTCAGCCGTATGTGTTTAACACATGCTTAAAGCTATCAAGTTGAAGTAGAGACAGATTATAGGCATACCTGTGAAGCTCCGCAAAGGCTCTACTGCTGCTTTCTTACTTTAACTGTTTCCAGCCTCACACAGATGATAGTAACACATTCATATGTGGATAGCGTGAAATTGTTAGTCGACTTTGTCCCAAGTTTACCACTGCTGTAACTGTGTGTGTGTTTGTGTGTGTATGTATGAGCGTCAGGAATATCTTAACTAAACTCTGTGTGGCATTTG
The DNA here is from genome assembly GCF_002910315.2 of Salvelinus sp. IW2-2015. NCBI lineage: Eukaryota > Metazoa > Chordata > Actinopteri > Salmoniformes > Salmonidae > Salvelinus > Salvelinus sp. IW2-2015. Next base: position 268,727 of record NW_019942778.1, on the reverse strand, counting down.
CCCCCTTGAATGTTCTCTCCTGTTTGTATCATGCTCCTTCCCATGTGAAAGTCAAACACTGTCAAACCGAGAGTTTACCCCCTCTGTTCAGTCGGCCCACACAAAGAGAGGAGCAGACAGTCCCTCTCAGACATAAATGCCAAAGAGAATGGATTTGACACAGTGTGTGTGGTGTTTCTATGTGAGCTCAAGTGGGTCTCTCTCTCTCATCTGTATTTATCTCTATCTCCCTCTCTGTTGGTCAGATGTCTGTTTAAAACAGTGAAATAAGTTTCCTCTGCTTTCTCAGATCCTTTCTCTTGGCCTGTTGGTTTCTGTTTACCATGTTGATGTTTTGCAGCTACTTCTGGTCCCGGGACATCTGTGTGTTTCGTGTGCGTGAACATCTACACTGTAAAAACATTCCTGTAATTTTACAGTAATTTACTGGCAACTAGTTGCAATAAATGTACAGTAAATATGATATAGTAGTCTTACTATAATCATAATACAATAGTTTACTGTATTTTACAGTTTAATTATCTGCATAATTGCTATGAAATAACACTGTTGCTGTATTCTAATTACAGCAAAACCCTTGTAATGTATTATTTTTACTGCAACTCAGTTGCCAGTGAATTACTGTAATTTCACAGGATTAATACTACAGTAAAATCTTGTAAATAGTTAAATTTACCGTATTTTCCCAGCTACACTGTTGACAATAAAATATTGTAATTTTACAAGATAATTCTTACAGTAACTACAGTAAGTTAAATTTGTAGCATCAAATAATTGGCATATATTACCCTTACAGAATTTCCACGAGGATATTGGAAATTTAATCAAAGCCTATTGGACGATAACTTGTTTTTATCTACGACAGAAGAATTTATAACTGACTTTTTCCCGACATAACATACAGTACCAGTCAAAAGTTTGGACACACCTACACATTCAAGGGTTTTCTTTATTTMTACTATTTTCTACATTGTAGAATAATAGTGAAGACATCAAAACTATGAAATAACATATGGAATCATGTAGTAACCAAAAAAGTGTTAAACAAATCNTACTATTTTCTACATTGTAGAATAATAGTGAAGACATCAAAACTATGAAATAACATATGGAATCATGTAGTAACCAAAAAAGTGTTAAACAAATCAAAATATATTTTAGATTTTAGATTATTCAAAGTAGCCACCCTTTGSCTTGATGACAGCAGCTCCCCCTGTGAAAACCTTCTCAACACTGAAGTATTGAGGTAACACTACCAAAACTATTGCTGATGGTTTACGTGAACAATCAAATTAAATAATGTAAGCCCCGATCAGCAGGTATAGCCAGATGAGAGTTGGGTCTCCGGCAGTAGCTTAGGCTACTTTTATTCCGGTAAAAACACCATTATCAACATCGCATTTGATAACAATAAATAGCCTAGCAAATGACATAGGTTGTCACTCAATGAATAAAGCCTAGTACTGCTCAAGCAATTTGACAAACATTTCATGTGCAAGATCAGGAATAGGCCTATACCTCTTGTTGGTCAGTGTGTAAAGCTGCGCACTGTGCACAGTTTGACTAGGCTACTGATATTGCCTGTTTTTTTTMMGGCATTCAAAATTWCTTGTAGATCAATGACTGTCACAGTTCTAAGCTTAGTTCGACACTGGAGGAGAGGTCACGTCAGTTGTCACAAAATATTAGATATTTTTGGAAGGTAGAATGAAAGTAATATGAGCAAAACATTTTAGTGAACCGGTAGTTCGTAATGTTTGAATCGATTTTCTGACCGATGCATGCTACATTTGGATCGGTTTGTCKCAAACCAATGCACTTGTATCTTAAACATTTGAACCAGGGTTACATTCCTAATAACCAGCGTAGACACATACCAATAAAGTCATTCATATCCAACCTATAAGGGGTGGTAATACGTTATAACTCAGTAGCAAACCTAATAGAGGAACAGGAACTATAGTGGTCAAACAAATTTGGTGCCGGAACCTTGAATTGTTTTGTGATTACATTCTCATTGGTTCAGTCTATCGTCTTCTTCAAAAGGATTAACACGTGGATTAATAGTGCCATGTTTTTTTCTCCACAACTTTCCCAGACTTTATGCTCATCACCTTCCCTGTCTGTTGATGCCCATGAAGCCTCTAAAAACAATAAAACAGAGAGAAAGAGAGAGCGAGAACAATTGAATAGCTGTAAACGATATTCTCTTTTCCAAGTAAACAAACCGTGTGTGTTGTGTGCCTTCATCGGCGGCACCATCAGAAACAGCCTCTAGGTAGAGGTCGAGTAGTTTTAAGAGGCCTGGGTAGGTGTACGMTCTGGCCTATCAGAGAGCAAGGTGGAGCTACAACCATAATGCCTAAAACCATACATCACATATCACCACCATCCACTGGTACACTGCTGCACAAATCCAGCCAACTTCTGAATCACAGTACTAAACCACACTATCTGCAAGTTAGTGAATATGAGGCCCAGCATGCTGCCTACAGCTATATATAAAGGCATTTACACAGGCAGCCCATTCTGATCTTTTGCCCAATAATTAGCAGAAGAGCTGATCTGCCTGTGTAAACCAGACCTAAATGAGTTGGCTTGAGTTTTAGATGACCTTTGAACAAACTCAGGTGTGCATGAGGCCTCCTCCAGATACTGCAGATTGAAGTTGTAGTAGCTTGCAAAGAGTGCAGCCATCCCGTTCACAAAGCTGCTATGTGGTCCGACGACACCTGTCCTTCAATGGACAGCATTCAGGCTGTGTGTTTCATCAACATCTCTCCTGAAGTACTGTAGATAAACCTAATGATAAGGGATCATCTTTTCAATATATACCCTTTTCCAGCAACCATCCCCSTCATAGGACCCCTGCCCCTCCCCTCCCCCCAAAATTGTTAGTGCCCAACACAATCACATGCTCAATCCCATTACTTGGCTTCCTTTACATAGCGGACTTTAATGAGAGGAGGTCTATACAGTATCTTGTACAATCAACCGAGGGGTGCTGAGTAAGGGAACAGATCTTTGGATGTCAGAAGCTGTGGCTGACGGCTGGAAAATAATACAGTAAAATACAGTATATTACAACTCAGGTGTTTGAGTGAGAACTTACATCAGCCTGAAGGAAGACGCCCTCCTTAGGTTCTTTAAAGCAAGCCAAAATGACGAGCATGACGCAGATGGCCTTGTTAGTGTCCTCGTTTTCTTGAAAGGCGGACAAGACTCGAACCCCTGGGTTGGCCTTTGTTGACTTGACAGAACTTCAGGATTGTTTGACTTCTCCTCTCAATGGCCTCCGGCAGCTTGTGTAGGGTAGGAATGTCGGTTGAGAAATGGAAGTGGGAGTATAGGCCCCTTTGTGAGAACAGAAATGMCCATCCTTCCTTGACATCTGACGTGGACGGTGGATGGTTCCCGTTCAGGTAGCGCCACTGCTGTAGTATGTATGCCTTCTCAAGTATCTTCTCTCCTCTCTCTGCTCCTCCCATCCCTTCTTGTGAGTAAATTTGCGCCATCTCTCTCTTCATCTCTTCCAAGGTCTCCTCTGTTTCCCCCCCGAGGGGAGGCCTTCAGGTTGCCACCTAACACGTCCGTACTGGTCCGCTAGGCCTCTTGACGTGTTTCTTCCTTCTGCTGACTCCAAGCGAGAGTTTCTCTCTTTTCGCCGCCGCGCCAGTGTGCTGTCCCGGTTGACATGTTCTAAGCGAGCCAAAGCCATGTCCAATTACCTCTCCATCTAGGTAGACATCAGTAAAACGTCTGGGGTACTCTCGAATGATACTCCTAACAACATTGTGACATATTGCTCTGGACAGATTAAGATTGTGCTGGCGCATTTGATTGACGACCAATCTCACCATCTCTATTCTGTCTCCTGCTGATGGTCTTTGTATGTTGTACCACTGCTGTACGGATTCCAGCTGGCATCCTGTCCCAGCTGACTCTAAAGTCTGTAGGCCATGGTCTACTGAGGAGTGGGGATAAAGGCAACATGTTTGAGGTGCTCGGAGAAGAGAGGGGTGAGGAGGGGCCAGGTTCTGAGTATGATTAAATTAATCCATGTTCTGGAAGAACAAAGCACACGAAGCATTTTGGATTTCAGATGAAATCTTTCCTATGAGGCAACAGTACGGAATGTCACCTTTTACTTGAGGGTATTGTTTTACCGTTTAGAAATTAAAGCACTTTATGTACTTTGTGCCCCTATTTGAAGATGTCATAAGTATTTGGGCATATTCACTTATAGTGTATTAAAGTAGTCAAAAATGTAGTATTTGGTCCCATATGTCTTGCACACAATTACTACATCAAGCTTGTYACTCTACAAACTTGTTGGATGCATTTGCATTAGGTTGTGTTTTGCCCGATAGTAACTGAATGATGAAATTAGAGACTGGATTGCTGCAATATAGTTTTTTTTCTCATAAAATGTACAACCAGCAACTTTATCAGAACACATTTTTATTTACATGTCTGAGGTCTATTATGGYACCTAATAGGATATAGAAGTCAGGACAATACAAGCAAGTCAAAGACTAAAACAAAACTCGGAACGGTTTTTAAACTCTGCAACAGCTGTTCTGTGTACTAACTGTTCTATATGGTTCAGAATACTGGAGGATGACCTAACGCATCCCAAATGAATGATCTGCCTTTCATACAACCTTCTTTTGAAAATACATATTACATCTACTGGTCTAAGATCATATCTAACCAAGACCTCCGTCAAACTGGCAAAACAGGATGGCATGTCAACGATCAAGCAAAGGCGCTGGAGGTGGATCAGGAAATGGAACCTCCTCTACCAGAGTGGCACTTCCCTGCACACTTGAAGACAATCTAAAACAACATGGCGTATAACAGTAGAGGCAGAGCTCCAGCAACATCAGCTCAGCCGGGGCACAATAGAGAAGACTTCCCAGGACAGACAACAGTGGAAGACCCTTGTAGATGCCCTATGCGCCAGCCGGCGCAACGYGAGTGAGTGACAGTTGAGGTCTATCATCTCTTTATGCTGCATGTTCTTTACCTTCAAGTTTCCCGCTGCTCGTCAGTCTTCAGCACTGAATTGGTCGGCGGAAGTTTGCAAGTTAGTCTTCGTTCACAAACTGCAGATCATTCTCGCTCTCCACAGCAAGCCCTTGTATGACTTCCAGTAGTGGAGCAATGTTTCATAAGGGAGACATGGAAGAGATGACAAAATGACTTCTTAGATTTCCTGTAAATTCATTGTTCTACAAAATAGATATGAGAAATCGTCACTGACATTCACCTAATTCCAGCACCCATATTAAACCACTGGATAGGGACATAGGTAGTGATGTTTTGGTTTCGGGGCATGGTCAGGAAAAAGCTCTCTCCTAAAGGTGATGTACTCCTTAATGAGGAGATYATGATATAAGCCASCTGACCTGCTGTGACAGGAGTAGCAATCTGAGAAAGCACCAATTTTGCACTGCATGTCCACTGAGCCTTTCACTACGAGGAGAGATGGTTTGTCGTTGGCATCGTTTCCCTGATGTTCGAATCCATTTTTGCGTGGGTTGAGTTGTAAATAAGTCAAATGTTTCTCCTGAACTAACCGAGCAATCAACAAAGCTAGATCATGGGAAACTATGCACTCAAACAGGTCATGCCCTCGACATGGTGCCAGGCTGGTAAACGTGGAAGTAGGCGAGCTGACTGAAAGSCGAGTGGAATTTGACACCACACACCGAATCTGTTGCACTTGCAGCTAAATCCTGCAAATGGGTTCGATATGACTGWACCGGTTCTTGCTGTGCTACACACGTTCTGAAAGTGTTTCTAGCAATATCACAGTAGTGACAGAAAGTAATGCTCTTACTGAAATTCCCCAGAAGCCCCCAATGCAATGAGATCCTAAATTGTCGCCTAAAAGTACCTTTTAGAACTCGCCCGTCCCTTATCTTAATTCCACTCTCCTCCAGAGTTTTCAGATCTTTGATGAGAGGGTTAAGTACTTTGTCTAGGCCAAAATATTGAAAATCCTGCTCTCTACACAGGTGAACAAGCTGCATACGATCTATAGCTGATATAATATCTGTCAGAGGAAAGTAAATTGCAAAGACGTTGTGTTTTTTCCAGGAACCGAGTGGATTGACAACTTCAAATGAATCCTGAATAGAGTGTCAGAAAAACAGAAGACGGCTCAGTTRTAAACGGATCCCCCTGAACTCCCCTCCCATCCTGTACATTCTGAAAAACATTCTCTGTCGAGGGTTGGGCATGTGTTGCAGCATGCTTCTCACATACAGACTCACTTTTAAAAAGTGCAGCCAATGTCTGCCGTCCAGGTACATACTGGGAAAAACATTCTTTACCATTATCATCATTACCCAAGAACAAGGGCACAGGCTCAACGTAATAGAAATTATTTTTTAAAGTGGTCTTCTGCTTTTAGGGACAAGATGGGACAAGGACATCCTGACCGGCCAAACCCTCCCCTAACCCGGACGGTGCTGGGCCAATTGTGAGTCGTGATCTGGGCCAATTGTGAGTCCGGATCGAACCCGGATCTGTAGTGACGCCTCAAGCACTGCAGTGCCTTAGACCGCCGCGCCACTCGGGAGACCCATTTCTAATCCTTCTTGAATATGTGCCTTCAAGCGAMGAACAAAAGAGGTTAAGGTGTCACACCTGACTGCACAAGACTGAACCACACATTAAGGGAGTGTCACATTGCTGTTGACAATCTCTCAGCACAGACCCATCAGCTATATTATTTCTATACATATGCGCCTTAAGAGCAGTGAATTTACGGTATGTTCGGGAGCGTTCAGGCACCGCACATTGATCGTTAAAATGACATGTGTTARTGTGCAGCTTTATGTGCGGAGTGAACTCAAAACCAGTAACAGACACATGGTCACAGGTATTACATTTGCAATGGAACATTTTGACCAAATGGCTGAGGTAAACAAAAACAGAAACAAGACAGGTAGGCAGCAGACAGAACCACTACTAATACTACACTCGAGACTCCCACAACCAATAAAATTGGCAGCCACTCAGAGCAAGCACACGAAATGTCCTCTTTACCTTTTGTAGTTCAACTTTGGTATTGCTTAATGGCTTAAACACAAATGTTTCTAGGATGATGTTAGCGAACTAACATTGGCTGCACGGCACTTATGTTACTTGCTGCAGCGTGTAGCTAGATAAATCTTGGCTAAGTTACCTAACATTAGCCTCTCTAACGCCCAACTACTACACCACGATTACACCTTTTTGATAACCACAACTACTCGAATAAAGCCAAAATATACTAAATTATCACCAGCTCTGCTTTGTGCAACTAAATAGCTTTTTTTGTGCGAGAATTTTGCAGTAAAATAGATGTGGAATGGATGAAATCTCAGTCCGGCTTCTACTGTTAGTTTACGACTAGTAGTCGTGAGAACAGATACAGAAAAAATATTTCACAGAAAATACATTCATCTTTATCACCGTTGGTTGGTGCTACTCATGCGTAGGCCATTTTGGAAACGGACAGCTCCAGATAGGTTGACTCTCCTCGCTCCGGGTAGCTCCCTAGGTGACAGCACCATGCTGTCTTTGGTGACAGACTAGTCAGACTGTCCCCTGCTGCACCGACGCTAGTAGCCCGTCCACCGCAGCACAGCTAGGCGAACATAGCCCGCAGAGAACATTGCAATCACAAACATGCATTCCTCAAATGCTGCTAGTCAACCACTGTATCCAGGGCGCTGTTCTTGCAGCTCATGTTAAGTTAGTTAACGTTACACGCACAGCGAGCTGCTGTAACGTCAGGCTAGCTAGCTAGCTCGCCCCCCATATGTTCAAACGTGAAAACACAACGTCAGCTAGGCTAAGTCATTGTGTCCTGATGAAAGAACTTGTCCGAAACGTGTCTGTAATAAAATAATATTTGAAGGGAGTTTGTTGCAAGCCTGTAAAGTTAGCCTATAACATTAAGTAATCCAAACCTTCACTTCTCTTGAATTCAAAATTGGTTTCTGGCTGGCAGTGGCGATCCCAGAATGCCACGCAGTGGCTGTAAAATCCTTCTTCGATTAGAATTGACAGTCATATTTACATAACGGTAAAAAAATTACCCAACAGGCATTGCCATTCACAATAAAACCATGAATACAGTACAATATTGTGAAATGTTATTGTAAAATCACAGCTATTTTTAACAGTGTATACGCATTAATGGTCGCACAAAAACACACACTTACACAAACGCAACCACACACACACCACCAGACCCTAGACCCCAGCCACACAGCTGAGCCCAACAGCTGGTGTCTGTACCCCAGGGTGGTGTGTGCGTGTGTGTGACTGTGTTTGTGACTGTCTGTGTGTGTGGCGGGGGGGGGTTTAGCTAGGCAGCCATGTGGATTAAGGGATCAGGGCTGGTGTCAGACAAACAGTGGATTACTGCTGTAAAGCTGCCCTCTCTGGCCCGGGCCTGAAACTGAGACCAGAGGCTCGCCAAGAGGCCTCCCCCACCGCCTTGCACCCATCCTGGGCCACCTGACTTATTAAGGCTCTGGATTAGCACACAAAGGAGCAGGACCTTGGAAGACCCCGGGCCTCTTGGTCTGTAATAACAGTGGTAATTGAGTGTGTTACTGCAGCTTCGCCCATGAATGCCAATCATGCAGGATTGTGTGTGTGTGTGTGTGTGTGTGCGTGCGTGTATGTGGTGGGCGTACGTGTGCGTACATGTCAAGTCATTCATGTTGACAGTATGTGTATGACTATGGGGGCACTGATTGTTTAGTGTGTGTATGTATTTGCACTCTGTATGCCTACTCATGTGTGTGTGTGTGTGTGTTACATTTTGTGTTTCCCTCTCCCCTTCCCCAGAGCTATGACTTGAGGTCTTATGTAACATGTTTGTTCAAGTGCCCTCCGATAGGAGAGGAYGAGAGAGAGGGATGGGGGCTATTTCCTCTCATGTCTGTCTTCTGCTCTGTCATTTCTACCAGCCCACTTCCAAGCCTTAGGCAGCAGTAGCGAGGGGGTTGGATGGGTGGGTGGGACACACACACACGTTCACATTCACACACATATTGTACGAACACACACCCCTCTCCCCCTATTATTGGATGAACGTGTGTGTGTGTGTGTGTGTGTGTGTGTGTGTCTGTCGGGTGGACGCAGCTTCTTATCATAATCCTCCTTACTAAAGAAACGGAGCGGAGCAGAATGAGCCCTCTGTCCCTCACTGTGTGACTGTGCGGAGCTGCTGGTGTAGGAGAGAGACAGGAGTGGAGCACTGAGCAGARGTAACAGGGCCTGTCTCTCACTGTAGAGGAGCCACTGACGAGAAGCGAGATGACATTTAAACTGGAAAAACTGTACAGGCTGTTTCACATGCACAGAGAGGCGCTGGATGGCGTGAGCAGGACACGGACATAGAGATGTGGTAAGTGGTTTGAAATGGTAAGAATTGGTCGCCTTGCATTGAGTGAATATGATAGTTGTATCGATTGTGTTATCTACTTGTAGTGAGTGAATATGATATTTTGACTGTATTAATTCATTTTGAGCTGCATGACTTGACTGTGGGGTGTTTATAGTGATGATACTGAGGTTCATTTGCTCTGTAAAACAAAGGGGGATATCTTGGCTGTGGTAGTCTTGGCTGACTCTGGCATGGGCCGTTGGTAGAGTAATTTAGCTTTGGCTGTAGTTGGGCGATTTGGCTGTGATCCATTTTGGCTATGGCTCTGTAATTTAGCTTTGACACTGTCATGTGTCTATAGAGCTGCAATGAGGTTCTGGCAGGTGATTAACAGCCTGCAGAGTTGGTGATGTTTTGGTGATATTAGGTTGACAGCAGAGCAGCTGGCCCAGTGACAGCTGTCAGCACTGGGAATGACACAATGGCTAATGGCTAGCTGGGTGGCTAGGGAAGTAGCTTACATAGGCTAATGCAGGCTAATTCAGATTTGTGCTAAAACAGCTTTGTGCTGAACATTGTTGTCATATCAATTGCGGTATAATTGTTTATTTSCTCTCCCCTGTCTGAGTTTCACATGGGCCTACACCTGAGTGATTGCAACAGAAGGTTTGTTCATAACCCAAAAACAGTTGGACTATCATCCATCGTATTTACACTTTAGTTAAAGCAATGCATGCAAAGAAAGCGCTCTTGCGATCCCATCACTTTGCTCTCTTTCGTTCCTTGACAATCTTTTGTAGGAAATATGAGCGGAAATGGCCCCATACTAATCCATATTCATCAGTCTCATCATCATAATCAGACTGATACGGGCCGTCATGTAAAAGGTGTCATAAGTGGCAGAGCGGCGCTAGCATAGACCTGACATGTGTCATCACTGTATGATTGGCTGAGTCTGTACAGCACTGAACTTTACAGCACACACTGCTTGTACTGTAGCTATGAATCACGACGTTCTGCTGTCAGATTTATACATGAGTAAATTTAGAGGGAAGAGCGAGATAAAGAGAGAGGAGGAAAGAGATAGAAGGAGACAGGAGGAAGATAGGGAGACCGAAGTAGAGAMGAAGGGAGAGATGGAGAGAAACGGTTTGAAACAATCGTTCTTTTGTCTTTTTCAATTCTAACCATACCTGTTCTGAATGGGGCTCATTAGCGAGTGAATAGGAGAGGAGAAAAGGGAAGAGAAGGGCAAATGAGGAAAGAGGAAGCAACCAGGAATGAGGAAATGTACAGTAAGTCGCTGTCATACAGATGCTGTAACGTAGACGCTGGGAGTCGGAAAGCCAGTGCAGGTGGTGAGTTTAATAATAAAAAGAACATGGAACAATATAACAAACACGAATAGCGTATATACATGAAACACAATACTGACTGGAGAAATAACCTAAGGGAGTGCCAAATATAGGGTAGGTAATAAGTGAGGTAATGGAGTCCAGGTGTGCCTGATGATGACGTGCAGGTGCGCGTAATGATTGATGCCAGGTGTGCGTAATGATGTATCCCAGGACCGGTGGTTAGTATAGCGGTGACGTCGAACGCCGGAGGGGAGGAGTGGAAGTAGACGTGACAGTACCCCCCCCCCCCCCCTGACATGCGGCTCCAGCCGCAGGACGACGCCGGCCGGAGGGACGGCCCCGAGGACTAGGAGCGGGCCGGTCCGGGCGGCAAAGGTGGAAATCACAGATGATGTTGGAATCCAGAATGTCCTCCAACCCAACACCGCTCTTCTGGGCCATACCCCTCCCAGTCCACCAGATACTGGAGCCGACCCCCACGACGTCAGGAGTCCAGTAGAGATCTGACGGGATAGGCCAGACCCCCCTCAATGTCCAGAAGGGTGGAGGGGTGTCGTGGGGGACAGCATCAGCTAGGGGACCAGGAACCACCGGCCTGAGAAGGGAGACATGAAAAGAAGGTGAGATACGATAGTCACTGGGAAGCTGTACCCTATACATCACCTCGTTGAGCCTCCGGAGAACCTTGAACGGCCCCACAAACCGGGGGCTCAGCTTCTTGCAAGGCAGGCAGAGTGGGAGGTTCCCGGTAGAAAGTCAGACACGATCCCCAGGGTGGTACACGGGGGTCTCCCTGCGGTGGCAGYTCTGCCTGCTCCTTTTGATGGTGGATGGCACGATGGAGTCTCACATGAGCATTGCTCCACATTTCTTCTGCGCACCTGAACCACTCATCAACCGCAGGTGCTTCGGTCTGGCCCGGGGTTCACGGAGCCAGGGCCGGCTGAAAACCCAAAACACACTGGAAGGYGGTCAACCCAGTGGAGGAGTGACGRAGCGTGTTCTGGGCGTACTCCACCCATGGAAGGAATCGAGCCCACTCTCCCTGCCGGTCCTGACAGTGACTCCTCAGGAACCTCCTCAACACCTGGTTCATCCTCTCCACCTGCCCATTGGACTGAGGCCTATACCCGGAAGTGAGGCTGACCGTGACCCCAAGCTTCTCCATAAAGGCTATCCATACCCGTGATGTGAATTYGGGGCCCCGGTCGGAGACAATGTCCTCCGTAAGGCCATAATGCCGGAAGACCTGATGGAATAGTGCCTCAGCGGCCTGGAGTGCAGTAGGGAAACCAGAAAMAGYGATTAAACGACAGGGTTTTYAAAATCTATCCACAACCACCAAAATGGTGGTGAAACCGTCAGAGAAGGGGAGATCAGTAAAAATGTAAATGGATAGATGGGACCAGGGACGCTGAGGCACGGGAAGGAGTTTCCCTGCTGGAGCGTTCCGGGGGGATTTGGTTTGTGCACATACTGTACGGAATAGGAGTTGACGTAARGAGTGACGTCCTGCGTCAAGGTGGGCCACCGGTACTTCTCAGAGATGGATTGGATAGTGTGAGAAATACCTGTATGTCCAGCGACGACAGTTGTGTGTGCCCAGGTCAGCAGCTGATCCCTTAACCTCGTGGGAACGTAGATGTGCTCGAGAGGACAGTTAGTGGATGCTGGGCTCCCTCTCCAGAGAATGGCGAATYTCCACATCTACTTCCCAGGCCACAGGAGCTARGACTCGGGAGGATGMGATTATAGGTGCATTCTGGACAGGACCCTCCTTGCTTTCTATATGTACTCCAGGTTCCGATGGTCGGTGAGGATGACGAATGGTGTCTCCATTCCTCTAATGCCAACTTCACCGCCAGGAGCTCTCGATCACCGAAGTCGTAATTCCTCTCTGCAGGGCACAGTTTCTTAGAGTAATATGCACACGGATACAATTTCTGTGGATTACCCTGTCGTTGAGACAGAACTGCCCCAACGCCCACCTCTGAAGCATCCACCTCCACKACAAAGGAGATCGTGGGATTTGGGTGTTAGAGCAATGGGGCGGAGGTGAAACGTCCCTTCAGTAGACTGAAGGTCCCGTCGGCTGCTGGACTCCACARCAACCTACGGGGACCACCCTTGAGGAGAGAGGTGAGAGGGGCGGCGACGGAGCTGAAGTTCCTGATGAAACGACGGTAGAAGTTGGCAAATCCCCKAAAACGTTGTAACCTCTTTATGGTGGTTGGGACTGGCCATGACCTGACCGCATCTACCTTCTTGTCGTCCATCCTCACTCCTTGCGGGCTGATTTGGTAGCCTAAGGAGGAGACCGCCTTCTGATGAAATTGGCACTTCTCAGCCTTGACAAACAGATGCTTAGCCAGGAGGCGTTCCAGGACTGCTCGACCGTGACTGTTGTGACCGTCAGGGTAGCCAAGTAGATCAGGATGTCATCGATATACACAACCACCTGGTGTCCAATCATGTCCCTGAACACCTTAACGAATGCCTGGAACACTGACGGAGCATTGGCTAAACCAAATGGCATCACCAAGTACTCGTAGTGATCAGACATCGTGCTAAATGCAGTCTTCCATTCATCCTCGTCCCGGATACGGATGAGATTGTATGCACTCCGCCGGTCCAGTTTGGTAAAGAGACAGGCCCCGCGGAGCTGTTCTATGGCTGCCGGCACCAACGGGAGAGGGTAACGGTACTTTGTGGAGATTTCATTGAGTCTTCTGTAATCTAAACGGAACCCTCCATCCTTCTTGGCCACAAAGAAGAAACCAGCCGACGCAGGAGAGTGGCTGTGCGGGTGAAACCTTGTTGGAGCGCCTCTTGGATGTAATCCTCCATGGCCTGGGCCTCAGCCACCGACAAAGGGTAGATGCGTCTGCACGGAGGCGCAGACCCTGCCAGCAGGTCGGTGGCACTGTCCCAGGGGCGATGAGGTGGAAGACAGGTGGTTCTTTGAGAATACCTCCCGCAGCTTCTGTATTTCTTGGAGTCCCCAATGGAGTTTTTAATATGATGCTGTAGTCAGTTGTGAGTCAAACTACACATGTGCGCGCACACCCACACACACAACACACACACAACACACACACACACACACAAACACACACATACACACACCACACACACAACACCACACACACACACACAACACACACACACAGTCTCACAAAGCTTCATGTTAAATCAGTAGCCTGGTGGAGCCTTAATATGAATCTGGTCACTCAGCCATAACAGCTCTGGCTCTGGGTTGAGGAATGGTTGTCTTTCAGTAAGGCCTGATATGGGACACCAATTCCAGGTCTTATTGTTGGCATATTGGTTGACAGATACAATGTTGTCAACAGCAAGCGCCGCTTGTCATGGAAGTTCTGATTGGATTAATATGTAGACAGGAGGCCACAGATTATATTTAGGTGGAACAGGGACGTGGGAAATTAGAGGGATTTATTTGAGAAGGCCTGTGTGCGCCTGTATTCCCGCTTGTGTGTGCGTGTGTCTATAAGCTTGCCCCTCTGTGTGTTCCAACACGCTAATTAGTGTGTCAACCTATCTGCTGTCACCCCCCAAAATGAGCTTGGCTGTTAAAACAATATGTTTGTCTTTGTCTCCCCTCTAAATCCTCTGTAATCCAGCAACGAAGAGCAGCTGAATGATAGCAGCAGCAGCAGCCTCTGAGCCAAGCGTCTGTATACTCTACCCACAATCCTCGGCATGTCGTCTGTGCCTCCGATTCACTGGGTTTACACTCTCCCTCCTTTGACACCTTCCTCAAAAGCGAAACAAGTAGCGGTGAATAAAGGAAACATTCTTTCATATCCTATTCATGTTTGAAGCCGCAAGCTCTCTCTGAACTTWTTCTCKGAGTTCTCTCTTTTTATAATTTTCCACATTTGTTGTTTTTCAAGTACAGTACCCCTCACTGTGCTTGGGAGGCTACAGCTGTTGTTGCCAGCTCTGCYGTTTCTAGGGTAACACACGTTTGACAGCTGTTGTTACTTCAAATCAAATCAAATGTTATTGGTCACATACACATGGTTAGCAGATCTTATTGCGAGTGTAGCGAAATGCTTATACTTTGGTTTTTCATCCCGTTGAGCTGCGAGGGGATTGCCGTTAATAGGATGTCAAGAAAGTTTAGGCAGGAAGAGTRGCTTTTTGATCAAGACCAGACTTTAAATGAGTGAGACCACCTCAGAAACATGGCTAATTAGCGCTAATTGGAGCTGTCCAGTGTTAGCATGCTGTTAGCATTCTGAGGCAAAGTGCTAATWTGAAAGAATCTGCTCCTGGAGAGTGGTMTTAGCTTCAAACCCAAGCMCTTTAGCTGCACACAGGGTGAAATGTCAATGTTCTGATGCAATTCCAAGGCCTGCTAAATGAATGTTTGTGCTAATTGGAACTGACCAGTGTTAGCATGCTGTTAGAAATCTTTAGGCAAAGACAAGTACTCATTTGAGGGAATTGGCTCCTGTAGTAGAGCTSTGAAGTCTGAATGTAGACTATGATGAGTGCACAGGATGAAATGTTCATGCTGGAGACTAAATGGTGAATACCATTTGATGCTAATGGTTAACTAAAAAGTTAGTTTGAATCGTTTGGTATTAGCGATAGCATTCCGAAGTGCTAATTTCAAGGATTCAACTCTTAACCTTTTCACGTGTGAGTTCCAAACATCTCTAACGGTCGCCCCAGTATGAGTCTTTTTATGATGTCAGAATGCACTCACTGTTCCAAAATGTGATTGTTACTGTAACGGATGTGAAATGGCTAGCTAGTTAGCGGGTACGCGCTACTAGCGTTTCAATCAGTTACGTCACTTGCTCTGAAACCTAGAAGTAGTGTT
>NW_019942778.1:231089-249900 GCF_002910315.2 Salvelinus sp. IW2-2015 | reverse complement strand
GTAATGTAGGGTATGTAAACATTATATTAAGTGGCATTGTTTAAAGTGGCTAGTGATACATTTTTACATAGTCAAGGACCATATCACCTCCAGCCTACCTGACACCCTATACCCACTCCAATTTGATTACCGCCCCTATAGGTCCACCGACGATGCAATCGCCATCACACTGCACACTGCCCTATCCCATCTGGACAAGAGGAATACCTATGTAAGAATGCTGTTCATTGACTATAGCTCAGCATTTAACACCACAGTACCCTCCAAACTCGTCATTAAGCACAAGACCCTGGGTCTCGACCCCGCCCTGTGCAACTGGGTCCTGGACTTTCTGACGGGCCGCCCTCAGGTGGGGAAGGTAGGAAACAACATCTCCACCCCGCTGATCCTCAACACTGGGGTCCCACAAGGGTGCATTCTCAGCCCTCTCCTGTACTTCCWCCCATGRACGCTTCCAACTCAATCATCAGGTTTGCAGACGACACTACAGTGGTAGGCTTGATTACCAACAACGACGAGACGGCCTACAGGGAGGAGGTGAGGGCCCTCTGAGTGTGGTGTCAGGAAAATAACCTCTTACTCAACGTCAACAAAACAAAGGAGATGATCGTGGACTTCAGGAAACAGCAGAGGGAGCACCCCCCATCTCCACCGACGGGACAGTGGTAGAGAAGGTGGAAAGTTTTAAGTTCCTCGGCGTACACATCACGGACAAACTGAAATGGTCCACCCACACAGACAGCGTGGTGAAGAAGGCGCAACAGCACCTCTTCAACCTCAGGAGGCTGAAGAAATTTGGCTTGTCATCTAAAACACTCATACTACAGATGCACAATTGAGAGCATCCTGTCGGGCTGTATCACCACCTGGTATGGCAATTGCACCGCCCTCAACCGCAAGCCACAAGGCACTACTAACCAATATTAAACTCTGTGGCCTGAATGCCAAGCGCCACCTTCCAAGGTTCACCTTCCAACAGGACAATGACCCTAAGCACAKAGCCAAGACAACGCAGGAGTGGCTTCGGAACAAGTCTCTGAATGTCCTTGAGTGGTCCAGCCAGAGCCCGGACTTGAAACCGATCGAACATCTCTGGAGAGACCTGAAAATAGCTGTGCAGCGACGCTCCCCATCCAACCTGTCAGAGCTTGAGAGGATCTGTAGAGAAGAATGGGAGAAACTCTCCAAATACAGGTTTGCCAAGCTTGTAGCATCATACCCAAGACTACTCGAGGCTGTAATCGCTGCCAAAAAATCTTCAACAAAGTACTGAGTAAAGAAAGGGTCTGAATACATATGAGAATTTGATATATCAGGTATTGTTTTTTTTATACAATTGCTAAACTTTCTAAAAAAAACATTTTTGCTTCATCATTATGGGGTATTGTGTGTAGATTGATGAGGAAACACKATTTAATCCATTTTAGAATAAGCCTGTAACGTGACAAAATGTGGAAAAAGTCAAGGGGTCTGAATACTTTCCGAATGCACGTATGTACATGTAGGTAGGGGTAAAGTGACTATGCATAGATAATAAACTGCGAGTAGCAGCAGTGTACATTAAAAAAAATATATATACAGTGCCTTTGTGAAAGGCTGTAACGAAATGTGGAAAAGTCAAGGGGTCTGAATTCTTTCCGAAGGCACTGTATATATAATAATAGGGGGGATGGGGGCAATGCAAATAGTCCGGGTAGCCATTTAATGAATTGTTCAACGGTCTTATGGCTTGGGGGTAGAAGCTGTTAAGGAGCCCTTTGGATTTATGAATTTGACCTCCTGGTGGTGAAATCCACAGACACATCTCTGAAGCCCCCCAAGCAGAGTTGTCCACGGGGCCGGCATTGGGCAATTCTCTATCAGTGACAATACATAAGGAAGCCTGTGTGAGGAAGACCCCTGCTGGTCACCATCTCACAGCAGTCTCAAGCAGCTCACACCACTACCAATCCCCCACAACCGAAAACAAGTAGGGATGAACTCTGGCTCTCTCTCTGGAACTTTCCTTAACTTGTTGTGATTGGTTGCCAAGATCACAATATGTTACAATATGCAATGACAATATGATGGCCAAATATTAGAATAAAGTTGCTGTTCATGAATAGTAAAAGTTCTATATTTAAAGGCCTAGAGTTATAGTCTAGGAGAAGTTTGGCTAGCCAGCTATATATAGCCAAGTTATTGTTACTCATTGTGTATTTATTATTACTTTTCTATTATTTCTCCTTTTTTCTCTCTCTGGATTGTTGGGAAGGGCCCGTAAGTACGCATTTCACTGTTAGACTACACCTGTTGTTTATGAGTCATGTGACGAATCAAACTTAAATGGGTAAGTCTCTTCAGTTATCGAATGGGGATCAAATGGCAAAACAAAACTCTTTCTTTCTCTACCTAGCACTTTTCTCTTTTCCCTCACATTACTCTAACATTCTCTTAAACTGTCTTTATTCTCTCCTACCCTCCTTCTTCTTTCACTTTTTCCCCCCATCTTTCTCGCTCTCTTTCCCCTTCTRTCTCTCTCTCTCCCTCCATCTCTTCCATTCTATTCCTCTCTCCCATTATCTTCCTCTCCATCCTCTCTTCCTCTCTCTTTACAGGCGGATGATAAGCTTTAGGTCTCTGTCTAACAGAGGAAGGGAAGCATTGGGGTCGAATGGGTGCTCTATGGCACTTCCTTCTCCCTGGCATACCGTTCCAATCAGTCGGCTTTAATTCTATTAGCCTGTAATTCTGAGGGATGAGAGGAAGAGAGCTGCGGAGGAGGAGGAGAAACAGAAAAGAATAGCGGGGGAAGGGGAGATGGAGACAGAGCCTGTGGTGAAATGAATCCCTGTCTCTCATTGTAAACATTCTCATATCTGTATCAATGTCCATTATATCCATTATTCCCTCCTCTGTTGTAAATGTGTCATTCATTTCTCTATTGTAATCTTCAGGCAGATGTAATGGGCTGGCATAAGCCTGTTTGGGGCAAATTTGTACACTATCAATACCACAAATGAAATCAATTAGCCTTTAATGAAGTCTCCAATGAGATCTTTTGTCTAGTCGGACTGCTGCATTATAGTAAACGAACTGTATGGAGAATTGTAAAGGCGCCACTTGAAATGTGTGATAATATTGGGGCGTACACATACATGTGTGACACTTAATAAGCATGTGATTATTTAATTCAAATAAATTGATATTAAATAAGGGGAAATCAGCGGCATATCTTTTGATTACGGAGGGAACCAATACAGATTGGCTGGCTGCCTTTTACAAAGACACACAGAAGGATGTACATTTGGCTCCACGGTGCCATATCTGTTAAGTATGCAGTGACAGCGAGCGTGGGCGGCAGTGATGAAAAACTCACAATATTGTCATCAGCAAAATGGCGTTATGAAATAGCGAGTGTAGAGAAGTCGGTGTGTATCCCGGTCCTTGTTTTTGTATTGTGAGAGGCCGAAAAGAGAGGAAAAGGAGAGGCAAAAAGGAGAGTAGAATATGAATGAGAGAAGGATGAGGTAGAGAGGTAGAGATAGATGGGTTTCTAAGAGCTCCTCTGCTTCCCTCAGCTCTCCATGTATTTAGCAAACATGCCACTCGACATGGAGTAGGCACGTCATACTTCATGTATTCATGCATGCTCTTTCTGTCTCTACAGGTATCTGTCCTTATGAGATTTCCGTGTATTCATGTGTGCTCAGCCCTCTTCCCTCTTCTATGGGATATTCTTCATTCGTATTCCAGGTGTCTCTTGTCTCCTGTTTGTGCGCTGAGTTAGTGATGCTAGATGGTCACTTCTTATAAAAGGCAGGCTTGCTGTCTGACTGTTGAAGCACTCTGGGGTCCAGAGATGATGGGGCCTATTTGTGTACTCTTCTACCTGTCTGTGAGTACACAGCGGATCTGTGTGTGCTACATGCACCACACGCACACACACACACCCAGGGCGCTGGGGTCAATTCCATTTAAATCCAGTCAATTCAGAAAGAAACCATATTTGAATTTGACTGGAATTGAACCCCTGCAACACACACACACACACACACACACACACACACACACACACACACACACACACACACACACACACACACACCCACACACACACACACACACACACACACACACACACACACACACACAGAGGGTGATGCCTTCTTGCCTCCTCTCTTAGCTGACTGGAGTGATGAAAGATCAGAAGTTAACCGTGTGTGTTGTTAACAGAGAAGGAGTAAGTGACTGAGCTGGTGAAGTTGGCACACATCAACACTTTCACTCTTCCCCGCGCGCTCTCTCCCCCCGCGCTCTCTCCCCCCGCGCTCTCTCCCCTGCCCACAAACCTCGTGGTCTTGTTTTCTGTTTGGTTTTTATTGCCTGGATTTTATGGCATGATGATGTCATCCTGCACTCTATCATCGTCCTATTTAATATTTAACGCCRAGCCACGCTAGCAGAATGGTACAGTACTGTAGGTACTTACAGTAGGACCGGCAGCAAACCATGTCAGGAGCAATAAGGAAACAAGGGCTAGAGATTAGAAACGTGGGTTCAAAGTTGAAATCAGTACCCGACGTGGATTGGTTGATTTTTATGAGCGTTTAAATTCAAGCGGTGTCTGAGGTTGYTGACTGGACTGATGAGGCGATCCCTGGCGCAGTCGAGGTAGACCGTACCTCTTCATTCTACACTGACGTATCTCGACCACAGCAGCCATTGGACTCGTAGGAGAATTTCAGAAGATAGGTAGCTATGCAGGATATTCTACCATGTCTTAGTTGATTACTACATTCTGATTGGTACAGGTTACCATAACGGGGGGCTCCAGTCCGTTCTCTGTCCTGTTACTACCACTGTCTTCTGTTGCTCGTTTTGGTAGCGCATGGCGCTTGCAACGGCAGCCCAGGATAGTGGGTTTGAATCCCGGGACCACCCATAGGTAAAACATTTATGCATGACTGTAAGTGGCTTTGGATGAATAGCATATATATTATTATTATTTATTAGTATAAATCAGAGACGGCTTTGCCTAAGCAATAACTGTAGTTCATACTTAACTAAGWCTCATTAGAACAGAGCCATGTTTGAAAGACCTTATAACTGCTGTGATCCAGTCGATGTGATTCTCCGGGGGTGTTTATTGCTGTGGTTGTAAGGAAAAAGATGGTGTGTGTGTGTGTGTGTGTCTGTCCCGGCTCTACCAGTGTGGAGTATGGCGTGTGCCTGGGCCCCAGTGGTCATGCACTGTGTCCCTCACATAATTGAATTATGTGTCACAGACACAGCACTGACACCCCAGGGAACGGAGGGTGGGAGGCAGGGATGGAAGGACGGAATGAGGGAGGAAGGGAAAGAGAAATGGAGGAGCAGGTAAGATGAAGAAAGACAAGGGAATGGAGTGTAAAAGATTGAGACAGAAAACGAGGGTAATTGAACCAACGGTTTGATGGTTCACTATTCTGCCCTCGCAAAAGAGTCCTCTTCTTAAGCTCAGCAGACAGATAAACCCGGTACAGCAACTGTAGTGTTGAAGGATGATTTATTGCCACCGCTTCGTAGGTACATTAGTAGTGACTGAAATGAGTAAAAAAACAATGCTTCTACAAAATGATAGCAACAAGGATGGAGTTTGATAACATCCACAGCTCCACAGTGTGACTTTCACCATTTTGGAATTTAACAGGTCTTCTTCTATAGGATTTAGCACATTAAACGAACAACACACATCAACACAGGACAGTGSCCCCCAAGTGGTCAACAATGGAATTACACAATAGCCTAAAGGAACTCAAACCCAACTACAGGGGCCAGAACATTCACAGTTCATGCAGCATAACAGAGAGTGAGAGAGAGAGAGAGAGAGAGCAATTAGACTTCTATCTGACCTTAATGGACATGTGCGAACAGGACCTCGCTCTTGCAAAGAGCTGATCTCTTCTCCTTGAGGGAAAGAGAGAACAGAGGGAACACTGACGGAAAGGGAGAGAACAGAGGGACGAGTCGGAAGGAGAGGGAAATGAATAAAAGCAGTGCTGTGAGAGGAGGACGAGTAAAGCAAGGTGAGGAGATCAAGGGGATGAAGACAGCCTTTTAATGTGAAGCGAAGCCTTTACTCTGCTGTCATAACTGATCAGGGAAGGAGGGACTGAGGGAAGAGGGAGGGAGGGTAGGTAGAGGTGCAGAAGTGGTGAGGGAGGATAGGAGGTGATAGAGATGGGGAAGAAAGTTGTAGAGAAAGAGATGGAGACATTGGAGAAGAGAGAGCGTGTGTACAGAAACTTGGGRAAGGTAGAGAGAGATAGGGAGGAGAGCGAGGAAGAGAGGTGAATTCCTAGAGGAGGGAAATACTGTTTTTAAGGGGGATTCGTGAGGGAATGTTGGGTGAGATTGGCAACATATTTTATATTTTAGCATCTTCAAAYTAGCCACCCTTTGCCTTGATTACAGCTTTGCACACTCTTGGCATTCTCTCAACCAGCTTCATGAGGAGTGCTTTTRCAACAGTCTTGAAGGATTTCCSCCATATGCTGWGCACTTGTTTGCTGCTTTTCCTTCACTCTGCGGTCCAACTCATCCCAAACCATCTCAATTGGGTTGAGGTCGGGTGATTGTGGAGGCCAGGTCATCTGATGCAGCACTCCATCACTCTTCTTGGTAAAATAGCCCTTTCACAGCCTGGATGGGTGTTTTGGGTCATTGTCCTGTTGAAAAACAAATAATAGGCCCACTAAGCGCAAACCAGATGGGATGGTGTATCGCTGCAGAATGCTGTGGTAGCAATGCTGGTTAAGTGTGCCTTGAATTCTAAATAAATCACTGACAGTGTCACCAGCAAAGCACCATCACACCACCTCCTCCATGCTTCATGGTGYGAACCACACATGCAGAGATCATCCGTTCACCTACTCTGCGTCTCACAAAGTCACACCAAAAATCTCAAATTTGGACTCATCAGACCAAAGGACAGATTTCCACCTGTCTAATGTCCATTGCTTGTGTTTCTTGGCCCAAGTAAGTCTCTTCTTCTGTCGTGGAAATTCATACTGAGAGAGACTTTGTKATTTCTTCAAACAATCATCTTTATTTAATGTTGATTAATTATTGCAATAATGAAGCTAGTCAACCCAACATTCTTGACTGTTGGGCCGAGCAGCCTAACCTTTACCGAAAATGCTGGTTCTTATATGGCTGACACTAAGAACGCTTAGTCGTGGCTGGTTCCACCCCTCCCATGCAGATCGGGGGGCACCACTCCTGGTTATCTGCCTCTGGTGTTGTTTTAACCCCACTTCGGCTTAGTTTCCCAGATGCCAGGATGATTTTGAGACAATGAAGGATTATGTTCTACTCATCCAGGCTATCCCTATCTCGATTACACCCACCACATCTTATCTCTGGAATGCAGTCTTTAACTCATTTGTCAGCTCAAGCCATCTCTAGTGACCATATGCCCATATTAGCTGCAGGGAGTGGAAACCATCCCTTTACAGAAACACAGCATTAGTAGAACAGAAATGTCTTACTATTTGTTAAGCATTAATTGTTAACTATTAATATCAAACAAATCAGGTAAATGCGTACTTTTTCTTTCACACTTCTTAMTGGTGTCCTTTAGTAGATGTTTCTTTGCATCAATTTGACCATGAAGGCCTGATTCACGCAGTCTCATCTGAACAGTTGATGTTGAGATGTGTCTGTTACTTGAACTCTGTGAAGCATTTATTTGGGCTGTAATCTGAGGTGCAGTTACAGTAACTCTAATGAACGTATCCTCCGCAGCAGAGGTAACTCTGGGTCTTCCTTTCCTGTGGCGGTCCTCATGAGAGCCAGTTTCATCATAGTGCTTGATGGTTTTTGCGACTGCACTTGAAGAAACTTTAAAAAATCTTGAAATGTTGATTTCTTTAACACTTTTTTGGTTACTACATGATTTCATATGTCTCCACTATTATTCTACAATGTAGAAAATAGTCAAATAAAGAAAAACCCTGGAATGAATAGGTGTGTCCAAACTTTTGACTGGTATTATATTTATTTACAAATAACTGCCKTTTTTTTGGCCCGCAAATCAATTTTGACAAASAAATCGGTCATTAAAAAAAATCTGTGTGCCCCTCCATTGAATTTCGAAATTCGATGTGGCCCTCTAGCCCAAACGTTTCAGTCATGGGATATTTTTGTTGTTGCTTTAACCATATTAATGTTCAAGATTTCAGTATTGGTTGTTGTAGGCCGTTAATCTGGWCGCAGGCCGTTAATCTGGCCGCTAAGCCACTGATGCCGCCGGAGGGGATGGCTGCCGTCTTATCGGTTCTTAACCAACCACGTCATTTTGTTTGTTTTTTCGCGTTGTTCGTAACTTGTTTTGTACATAATCTTACTGCTACCGTCTCTTATGACCGAGAAGAGCTTCTTGACATGAAAACTGCGATTACTCACCTCAGATTAGACGAAGAGTTTTTCTTCAAGGAGTCGGACTGGAGGGAGATACTACAGACACCCGACCAGGCCCAGATCCCAGTCATTCGCTGGAGAAGGAAACTGAGTTTTCGCAGAAAAAGATCAGGGTTCCTTCTGAGGATCAGGCGACGAGTGGCTAATCTGCCTTTGCCTTCCGTCCTGCTAGCTAACGTGRAATTGCTGGAAAATAAATGGGATGAATTGAAAGCACGTATATCCTACCAACGGGACATTCAAAACTGTAATATATTTGATTTCACAGAGTCGTGGCTGAACAACGACATTAAGAACATACAGCTGGCGGGTTATACACTCAATCGGCAGGATAGAACAGCAGCCGGGGCCTATGCATTATGCATTATATGTAAACTACAGCAGGTGCACGATATCTAAGGAAGTCTCAAGGTTTTGCTCGCCTGAGGTAGAGAATCTCATGATAGGCTGTAGACCACACTATCTACCTAGAGAGTTTTCATCTGTATTTTTCGTAGCTGTCTACATACCACCACAGACAGATGTTGGCACTAAAACCGCACTCAATGAGCTGTATACCGCCATAAGCAAACAGGAAAACTCTCATCCAGAGGCGGCGCTCCTAGTGGCTGGGGACTTTAATGCAGGTAAAATTAAATCAATTTTTATCTAATTTCTATCAGCATGTTAAATGTACAACCAGAGGGAAAACAATTCTAGACCACCTTTACTCCACACACAGAGACGCGTACAAAGCTCTTCCTTGCCCTCCATTTGGCAAATCTGACCATAATTCTATAATTCTATCCTCTATCCTCTATGCTTTTGKTTGTAAGCAGGAATCAGCTGCTTACATACAAAAATTAAAGCAGGAAGCACCAGTGACTCGGCCTATAAAAAAGTGGTCAGATGAAGCAGATGCTAAACTACAGGACTGTTTTGTTAGCACAGACTGGAATTTGTTCCGGGATTCTTCCGATTGCATTGAGGAGTACACCACAGTCACTGGCTTTATCAATAAGTGCATCGAGGACYTCGTCCCCACAGTGACTGTACGTACATACCCCAACCAGAAGCCATGGATTACAGGCAACATTCTCAATAAATAACTTCTATGCTCGCTTCGAGGCAAGTAACACTGAAACATACATGAGAGAGTCAGCTGTTCCGGACGACTGTGTGATCACTCTCTCCGCAGCCGATGTGAGTAAGACCTTTAAACAGGTCAACATTCACAAGGCCGATGGGCCAGACGGATTACCAGGACGTGTACTCCGAGAATTCGCTGACCAACTGGCAAGTGTCCTCACTGCCATTTTAAACTTCTCCCTGTCTGAGTCTGTAATACCAACATGTTTCAAGCAGACCACCATAGTCTCTGTGCCCAAGAACACCAAGGTAACCTGCCTAAATTACTGCCGACCCGTAGCAGTCACGTCTGTAGCCATGAAATTCTTTGAAAGGCTGGTCATGGCTCACATGAACACCATTATCCCAGAAACCCTAGACCCACTCCAATTTGCATACCGCACCAACAGATCCACAGATGATGCAATCTCTACTGCACTCCACACTGCCCTTTCACACCTGGACAAAAGGAACACCTATGTGAGAATGCTATTCATTGACTATAGCTCAGCGTTCAACACCATGTGTCCTCTAAGCTCATCACTAAGCTAAGGACCCTGGGACTAAACACCTTCCTCTGCAACTGGATCCTGGACTTCCTGACAGGCTGCCCCCAGATAGTAAGGGTAGGTAACAACACAGCCGCCACACTGATCCTCAACACCAGGGCCCCTCAGGGGTGTGTGCTTAGTCCCCTCCTGTACTCCCTGTTCACTCATGACTGCACGGCCAACAGTGGTAGGCCTGATCACCGACAACAATGAACAGCCTATAGGGAGGAGGTCAGAGACTTGGCAGTGTGGTGCCAGGACAACCACCTCTCCCTCAACGTGATCAAGACAAAGGAGATGATTGTGGACTACAGGAAAAGGAGGACTGCGCATGCCCCCATTGTCATCGACAGGGCTGTAGTTGAGCAGGTTGATAGCTTCAAGTTCCTTGGCGTCCACATCACCAACAAACTAACATGGTCCAAGCACACCAAGATAGTCGTGAAGAGGGCACAACAATACCTATTCCCCCTCAGGAGACTGAAAAGATTTGGCATGGGTCCTCAGATCCTCAAAAAGTTTTACAGCTYCACCCTCGAGAGCATCCTGACTGGTTGCATCACTGCCTGGTATGGCAACTGCTCGGCCTCTGACCGCAAGGCACTACAGAGGGATGTGCGTACGGCCCAGTACATCACCGGGGCCAAGCTTCCTGCCATCCAGGACCTCTTTACCAGGCGGTGTCAGAGGAAGGCCCTAAAAATTGTCAAAGACTCCATCCACCCTTGTCATAGACTGTTCTCTCTGCTACCGCACAGCAAAAGGTACCGGAGCGCCAAGACTAAGTCCAAGAGGCTTCTAAACATCTTCTACCCCCAAGCCATAAGACTCCTGAACAGCTAATCAAATGGCTACCCAAACTATTTGCATTGCCACCTCCCTTCTAGAATGCTGCTACTCTCTGTTATTATCTATGCATAGTCATTTTAATAACTCTACCTACATTTACATATTACCTCAATTACCTTGACACCGGTGCCCCCCCACATTGACTCTGTAACCCCTGTATATAGCCCCGCTATTGTTATTTACTGCTGCTCTTTAATTATTTGTTATTCTTATCTCTTACTTTTTTTATTTGTAGGTATTGTCTTAAAACTGCATTGTTGGTTAAGGGCCTGTAAGTAAGCATTTTACTGTATTCGGCGCATGTGACAAATACGATTTGATTTGTACTTCAGGGCAGTTTAACAATGACTTAAATGTGGGCAAATTGAATACTAGCYACTAACATGAAATTCTGTTATATTCCACACGTTTTGTTTGGGTCAGGATCAATAAATGTCAATCTAAATCATGACAGTGGCCATGACAGGACCCTGGAGGAGGTGTCTGTACAGCTGCCTGTCAGAAACAGACCGTTGTCTCTGGCTGTTTTCAAGCCATTGTGTACATAATGATATGTGAGGGTTCCTGTGCGTCTGTACCTAATTGCAGACCAGTGACATGTCTGTCAGTCTGTCAGCTCAGGATCTGGAACCAGAAGGAAAGCCCTCAGAGAGACAGATAGGCAAACAAAAAGCTTGGCTAAACGCTAAACGGTAACTGCTAAAAGCGTTGTGTTTTGTCTCTGTAGCGTGCCGTCGTTCAATGAGATGTTTCCCTTTTGGCACTAGCGCCAAGCGCTATCACCTGCCTCCTTAGGCTAATTGCAGATACACCATTATCTTTATGTTTACATTTGAATGGGGAACAAGCTTGTTGTTTTTGTGATAGAGGAGGAATATTGTAATAAAGAGTGGACACAGTATATACTGGTGGTCTGTTTCCTTACACAGCAAGGACAGGYTGTTTTTTTCCTCTGGAGGGGTTAGGGGAAATTATAGCGCCAGTGACATTTTTTGGTGCACAAATACGYCRGCATCATCTCTGGACCCCAGAGWGCTTCAACAGTCAGACAGCAAGCTTGACTGAATAAGAAGTGGCCCTCTTGCATCACTAACTCAGCGCACATACAAGTCCAGAGGTGCCTGTCTCTATAGTTACCGGGGCTCAAGCCGTAGCACGGCTGGTTTATGTTGTTTTGTTGTGTGAGTGTTTGGTGGTGTTGTTGTGTGTGCGTGCATGCATGTGTGTGTGTTAGTTTCAATGTGTGTGCGTGCACAGACTGTCCACGTGTGTGTGTGTGTGTGTGTGTGTGTGTGTGTGTGTGTGTGTGTGTGTGTGTGTGTGTGTGTGTGTGTGTGTGTGTGTGTGTGTGTGTGTGTGTGTGTGTGTGTGTGTGTGTACATGTGAATGTGTGTGTGGGTGTTAGTTTCAATGTGTGTGTGTACGCACAGACTGTCCACATTCATAGCAATTGCACGTCCGCAGCCGCAGGGCTCTCCAGAGGGGGGGCGGTCAGCCCAACGCATCA
Source organism: Salvelinus sp. IW2-2015 (assembly GCF_002910315.2). Taxonomy (NCBI): domain Eukaryota; kingdom Metazoa; phylum Chordata; class Actinopteri; order Salmoniformes; family Salmonidae; genus Salvelinus; species Salvelinus sp. IW2-2015. The sequence goes on along the minus strand of NW_019942778.1, from coordinate 237,444 downwards.
CCGGGGGCACACTACCTGTCCTCCAGGGCACCTACAGCACCCGGTGTCACAGGAAGGCCAAGAAGATCATCAAGGACCTCAGTCACCCGAGCCCCGGCCTGTTCACCCCACTATCATCTAGAAGGTGGAGACAGTACAGGTGCATCAAAGTTGGGACCGAGAGACTGATAAACAGATATCTTCAGGCCATCAGACTGTTAAACAGTCACCACTATCCTTAGTCACTGTTCTAGCCGGCTAACACCTGGTGCTCTACTCTGCACCTTAGATACTGCTGCCGTATGTCCATAGTCATTGAACACTGGTCGCTTTAATAATGTTTACATACTGCTTTACCCACTTTACATGTACACTGAAAAAAAATATGAACGCAACATGCAAAAATGGCAAAGATTTAACTGAGTTACAGTTCATAGGATTGTTATACATTCATTAAAGCCATTGGTGGGCCTGGGTGGGCATAGGCCCACCCACTTGCCAGCCAGGCCCACCCACTGGGGAGCCAGGCCCAGCCAATCAGAGTTTTTCCCCACAATAGGACTTTATTACAGACAGAAATACTCCTCCTTTAACATCAAGTTCAGTGAAATACCTTTCTTGCAAGCTCTTGCAAACCCAACAATGCAGTAATCGATAARAATGCAATGCTAAATAATAACATGAGGTTGAACAAAAACACACGAGAAATACAAATAAAAAGAACACGAGAAAGTAAGTGAGCATACTATGTACAGGGTCAGTCAGTTCCAGTACCATATTTACAATGTGCAGGGATACTGTAATGATAGAGGTAGATATGGGTAAGGTGACTAGGCATCAGGATAGATGATAAACAGAGTATCAGCAGCGTACTGTATATGATGATTGTATGTAGTGGGTGGGCATGCGTGTAGAGTCAGTGTAAATGTACTGTATGTGCGAGCATATTATGAAGTGAGTGTCAGTGTGTGAGTGTGTGTAGGGCCCTGTGAATGTGCATAGAGACAGTGCATAAATAAAATACAAGGGTCAACTCAGATAGTCCGTGGAGCCATTTTCTTAGCTACACTACATGACCAAAAGTATGTGGACACTTGCTTGTCAAACATCTCATTCCAAAATCATGGCCATTAATATGGAGTTAATCCCCCCTTTGCTGCTATAACAGCATCCACTCTTCTGGGAAGGCTTTCCACTAGATGTTGGAATATTGCTGCGGGGACTCAGTCACAAGATCATTAGTGAGGACGGGCACTGATGTTGGGCGATTAGGCCTGGCTCGCAGTCGGCGTTACGATTCATCCCAAATATGTTTGATGGGGTTGAGGTCAGGGCTCTGTGCAGGCCAGTCAAGTTCTTCCACACCGATCTCAACAAACCATTTCTGTATGGACCTCACTTTGTGCACGGGGGCATTGTCATGCTGAAACGGGAAAGGGCCTTCCCCAAACTGTTGCCACAAAGTTGGAAGCACAGACTCGTCTAGAATGTCATTGTATGKTGTAGCGTTAAGATTTCCCTTCACTGGAACTAAGGGGCCTAGCCCATTATTCCMCTTCCACCAAACTTTACAGTTGGCACTATCCATTGGGCAGGTAGCGTTCTCCTCGTGTCRGCCAAACACAGATTTGTCCGTCGGACTGCCAGATGGTGAAGCGTGATTCATCACTCCAGAGTCCAATGGCGGTGAGCTTTACACGACTCCAGCTGATGCTTGGCATTGCGCATGGTGATCTTAGGCTTGTGTGCGGCTGCTCGGCCATGGAAACCCATTTCATGAAGCTACCGACAAACAGTTATTGTGCTGATGTTGCTTCTGGAGGCAGTTTGGAACTCGGTAGTGAGTGTAGCAATCGAGGACAGAGGATTTTTACGCGCTACAGCACTCGGCGGTCCCATTCTGTGAGCTTGGGTCCTACCACTTCAKGGCTGAGCCGTTGCTGCTCCTAGAAGTTTCCACTTCACAATAACAGCACTTACAGTTGACCGGGGCAGCTCTAGCAGGGCAGAAATTTGACGAYCWGAAAACTGACTTATTGGAAAGGTGGCATCATATGACGGTGCCACGTTGAAAGTCACTGAGCTCTWCAGTACGGCCATTCTACTGCCAATGTTTGTCTATGGAGATTGCTGTGTGCTCGATTTCATACACCTCTKCGCAACGGGTGTGGCTGAAATAGCCGATTKRACTAATTTGAAGGGGTGTCCACATTTTTTWATATATATATATTGTATTTAGTTAGCTATTTAGCTTTCTTATGGCTTGYGATATAAGCTGTTCAGAAGCCTGTTGGTGTCAGACTTGATGCACCGGTACCGCTTGCRGTGCGGAAGCAGAGAGAACAGTCTATGGCTTGGGTGCTTGGAGCCTTTAAAGATTTTCTTGGCCTTCCTTTCACACCGCCTGATATAGAGYTCCTGGATGGCAGGGAGCTCGTCCCCAGTGATGTACTGGGCTGTCCACACCACCCTGCATAGCACCATGCGATCGAGGGCGCTGCTGTTGCTATACCAAGCAGTGATGCAGCCAGCCAAGATGCTCTCAATGGCACAGCTGTAGAACTTTTTGAGGATATGAGCGCTTATGCCAAACCTCTTCAACCTCCCGAGGGGGGGAAAGGCGCCGTCGCTCCTTCTTTACAACTGTGCGCGTGTGTGTGTGGAGCGTTTTAACTCGTTAGTGACCGAGGAGCTTGAAGCTCCCGACCCACTCCACTGCAGCCATGTCCATGTCCATGTGCACGGTAACGGTTTTGTATTTAATGAAGTTGGTGTCCTCTCTCGGGGGCATCGTAGTTAAATATAAACCATTGTGATTATAACCTTCCTGGCCCAGGCTGGAGTACGGCAGCAAATTCAAGTTTATGAATGTTGTTGTTTATGGACGATTTTAAGAAGTATTTATTTGGTTTTATTTGCCTGTCAGAGCATATTTGAACACCCATAGTGTGAAATTGGTCATTTCTGCTCCAGCCACAGGGCGTATTAGTTTTATTGAAAAGAGCAGACCTGGACAAATGGAACATAATACAGTATAATGATATTGGATTACATTTGAATATAGCACCGTGCATGAAAGGACCGCAAAGCCCCTTACATATTCAATAGCTCTTCACATAGACAGTCTAGTCCTATGTATGCATACATATGTTATCTCTTTGAACGGACATCATTTACTTAACCGTGGATTGGTGGGAGACTGCGTTCTAGGATAGGAATGTTGGTCGGCCATCTTTGAGAGTTAATTAGGCACCTATAAGGTCTGACAAGGAGGCTGCGGTTGAATTACCGCGCGCCGAGTGCACAGGCACCCTCTGTACTCCGTATCTGACAAACCAATTCTCACCCACGTGCCTATGTGTTAATCCAACACATAACAGCTCCATGGGCTTCTCTATGCAGAGGAGCTGTTCTAAAGATATGTCTGCAGCTGCTGTTTTAGAGATACCTCCACTAGGGAGATCATACTCTTACCACTGTTTGGCAGGGTGTGGTGTTTTGAAGTTTGTGCTTTTCTATATTTAGAAGATCTTTGAGACCTAGAGCTGCAGAGTGCCGGACTGGTCTTTGCTTTGCTCTGCTTTGTGTGTGTGTGTGTGTGTGTGCGTGTTGTGTGCGACGTTGCCCGTGTGTGTGTGTGTGTGTGTGTCAAGAAGCATTTCATCTGTGCATGGTGGACAACAGCAACCAGATCTCATCTCTGCCTAATAGAAATGCAGGCGGCCTACCATGAATGGAAAAAACTCATCACATGACAAGCCGTGTTCTTCTGCACCAGTGAATATGAATATCACAGACCTCGGGAGGGATGAGGGAGGACAGGGATTGTGTCTCCGAAGGAATGTTCACTCGGTCGTTTGTGTCAGACTGTGTCTATAACAAACACTTGACAGGAAACAACACTGGTATCAGTCTTAGTCTGTGGTTTGGTTCTAGCCAGACGTCTGGCTTCAGGAGGGATTGTTTGTCACGTTCTGACCTTAGTTCCTTTTTTATGTCTTTTATTTAGTTTGTGTCAGAGCGTGAGTTGGGGTGGGCATTCTATGTTGTTTTTCTACGTTTTGTTCTGTTGTTCTATTCTATGTGTTTGGCCTAGTATGGTTCTCAATCAGAGGCAGGTGTCAGTCGTTGTCTATGATTGGAAGCCATATTTAGGTAGCCTGTTTTCCTTTGTGTTTTGTGGGTGGTTGTTTCCTGTGTTTGCACCATACGGGACTGTTTCGATTTTCGTTTGTTCATTCACTTTGTTATTTTGTATATTGTAGTGTTCAGTTTTATATATTAAAATGGACACTTACCACGCTGCACATTGGTCCGATATCTCTTACTCCTCGTGAAGAAGAGGAAAGTCGTTACAGAAACCCACAACCAAAAAGGACCAAGCAGCGTGGTATCGGGCAGCAGCAAAAATCTCTGGACTCATGACATGGAGGAGATTCTGGACGGAGAAGGACCTGGGCACAGGCTGGGGAATATCGCCGTCCCAAGGCAGAAACTGGAGGCAGCGAAGCTGAGCGCGGTGGTATGAGGAGGCAGCACGGCAGCGGGCTGGACGAGAGGCAGCCCAAACATTTTTGGCGTGGCACACGGAGTGTGCTAAGTCAGGTAGAGACCTGAGCCAACTCCCCGCTTACCGTGAGAAGAGAGTGACCGGCAGCACGTGTTACGCGGTGAAGCGCACGGTGTCCCCAGGTGCATACGTAGCCCGGTGCGCTACATTGCAGCTCCTCGTATGGCGGCGGGCTAGAGTGGGCATCGAGCCAGGAGTAATGAAAGCGCGCTCAGCGCATGGTCTCCAGTAGGTTTACCTCGGTCCGTGTTATATGGCACCAGCCCTACGCACTGTGGTCTCCCGTGGGCTGCACAGCGTGCGTCCTGTGCCATGCCGCCCGCAAGTGCTGGGCTAATCAACATCCAGCCAGGACGGTTGTTCAGGCCTTAGTTCGAGACTCGTAGGCCAGTGACGGTCTAGCCGGAGGCTTGACAAGCCCGGGGCACGTACAGGCGTGGGCTGATGTTCAGGGCCCTCGGTGTCAAGCTACGCCGTCGCTTATCCCTAATGTCGCGGTCGATTCCGGCAAATCCGGGCATGCCCTCCACGACGTTATCCCTTGTTTTTGCCTCCCCAAGGACCAGGCCTCCAGTAATCTCCCAGCCTGGTGAGTACTGTGGCCTGTTCTAAGAACCAAGTCTCCTGTGTGTTCCTCCAGTCCGGATGCTCCAGAGCCTTCCTCCAGTCCGGACCTCCAGAGCCGCCGTCTGTCCTAAGCCGCCTGAGCCGCCCGTCTGTCCTGAGCCGCCTGAGCCGCCGTCTGTCCTGAGCCGCCTGAGCTGGCCCGTCTGTCCTGAGCGCGCCTGAGCCGCCGTCTGTCTGACGCCTGAGCCCCCGTCTGTCCTGAGCCACCTGAGCCGCCCGTCTGTCCTGAGCCGCCCGTCTGTCCTGAGCCGCCTGAGCCGCCCCGTCTGTCCTGAGGCCTGAGCCATCCGTCTGTCCTGAGCCACCTGAGCCGCCCGTCTGTCCTGAGCGCCCGTCTCTCCTGAAGCGCGCTGTCTGTCCTGAGCCGCCCGTCTGTCTTGAGCCGCCTGAGCCGCCTGTCTGTCCTGAGCCGCCTGAGCCGCCCGTCTGTTCTGAAGCCGCCAGTCTGTCCTGAGCCGCCTGAGCGCCCGTCTGTCCTGAGCCGCCCCGTCTGTCCTGAGCCGCCTGAGCCGCCGTCTGTCCTGAGCCGCCCGTCTGTCCTGAGCTGCCTGAGCCGCCGTCTGTTCTGAGCCGCCCGTCTGTTCTGAGCCGCCCGTCTGTCTGAGCCGCCTGAGCCGCCCCTGTCCTGAGCCGCCTGAAGCGCCCGTCTGTCCTGAGCCGCCTGCGCCGCCCCGTCTGTCCTGAGCCGCCCGTCTGTCCTGAGCCGCTGAGCCCGCCCGTCTGTCTGAGCCCTCCCGTCTGTCCTGAGCCGCCCGTCTGTTCTGAGCCCGCGTCTGTCTGAGCCGCCGTCTGTCCTGAGCCGCCTGAGCCGCCGTCTGTCCTGAGCCGCCTGAGCCGCCCGTCTGTCCTGGCCGCCCGTCTGTCCTGAGCCACCCGTCTGTCCTGAGCCGCCCGTCTGTCCTGAGCCGCCCGTCTGTCCTGAGCCGCCTGAGCCGCCCGTCTGTCCCTGAGCCGCCTGAGCCGCCCGTCTGTCCTGAGCCACCTGACCGCTCGTCTGTCTCTCGAGCCGCCCGTCTGTCCTGAGCCGCCTGAGCCGCCCGTCTGTCCTGAGCCGCCTGAGCCGCCCGTCTGTCCTGAGCCGCCCGTCTGTCCTGAGCCGCCTGAGCCGCCCGTCCGTCTGAGCCGCCTGAGCGCCCGTCTGTCTGAGCCGCCCGTCTGTCCTGAGCCGCCGTCTGTCCT
>NW_019942778.1:215892-231064 GCF_002910315.2 Salvelinus sp. IW2-2015 | reverse complement strand
CACAACTGAGAGAGAGATCGCCCGTCTGTCTGAGCCCCTGAGCCGTCGTCTGGTCTGAGCCGCCGTCTGTCCTGAGCCGCCTGAGCCGCCCGTCTGTCTGAGCGCCTGAGCGCCCGTCTGTTCCTGAGCCGCCCGTCTGTCTGAGCCGCGCCTGAGCCGCCCGTGACCGTCCTGAGCGCTGAGCGCCCGTCTGTCCTGAGCCGCCACCGTCTGTCTGAGCGCCCGTCTGTCCTGAGCCGCCCGTCTGTCCTGAGGCCCCGTCTCTGGTCTGTGAGCGCCCGTCTGTCTGATCCGCTGAGCCGCCCGTCTCCGTCCTGAGCCGCTGAGCCCCCGTTGTCTGAGGCCGCCCGTCTGTCCTGAGCCGCCCGTCTGTCCTGAGCCGCCTGAGCCGCCCTCTGGTCCTGAGCCGCCCGTCTGTCCTGAACTGGTCCGCCCGTCTGTCCTGAGCCGCCGTCTGTCCTGAGCCGCCCCGTCCTGATCCGCAGGCGCTGCCTGAGCCGCCCGTCTGTCATGAGGCGCTGAGCCCGCCGTCAGTCAGGAGCCTGCTGACTGGCCGCCCGTCAGTCAGGAGCTTGCCCTGATGCGCCCTCCAGTCGGCATCTGCCAGAGTCTCCCTCCAGTCCCGGATCTGCCAGAGTCTTCTCCAGTCCGGATCTGCCCGTAGTCCAATGACGGCGCCTCCTCTAGGGTCTTCAATCCGGGGTCGGTGGCGAGGGTCCGCCTCCTAAGGTGTCACACGAAGTGGGCCCGACGACTATGGTGGAGTGGGGGTCCTCGTCCCGCTCCAGAGCCGCCACCGAACGGTAAAATGCCCCGCCAGACCTCCCTATCAGATTCAGGTTCTGCGGCCGGAGTCCGCACCTTTGGGGGGGGGGGTACCTCGTCACGTTCTGACCTTAGTTCCTTTTTTATGTCTTTATTTTAGTTTGGTCAGAGCGTGAGTTGGGGTGGGCATTCTATGTTGTTTTTTCTACGTTTTGTTCTGTTGTTCTATTCTATGTGTTTGGCCTAGTATGGTTCTCAATCAGAGGCAGGTGTCAGTTCGTGTCTATGATTGGAAGCCATATTTAGGAGCCTGTTTTCCTTTGTGTTTTGTGGGTGGTTGTTTCCTGTGTTTGTGCACCATACGGGATGTTTTCGATTTTCGTTTGTTCATCTCACTTTGTTATTTTGTATTTGTAGTGTTCAGTTTATATATTAAAATGGACACTTACCACGCTGCACATTTGGTCGATATCTCTTACTCCTCGTCAGAAGAAGAGGAAAGTCTGTTACATGGTTTGGTTTCCATGGCAACTAACATCCCAAAGCCCTTCACCATTTTCAAGTACATTTCTGACCCTGCCTTATTGAATGAGTTATATTTGCCATAGCAATTGCCCTCCAATGCCCTCCATCCCTTTAAAAAGAGTGGTTCATTCTGCCTAACAGATTCGCGTTCCATAGCCGTTTCAACCATGGTTAAGTGAACAGGTTAGTTCTTGTGGAGATTGTTGTTCTTGACAGGCAGCAGGCAACAGACAGGGATAATAGCTATGTCACAGAGCTGTATAATGGGGCACGGACTTCCTTGCTGGGAACAGAGAGAGACAGATGCTAGCAGGGAGGATTCCATCATGCACCTAGCGGTTGTACAGGGTTATTCCCTTAAACTCTTTCTTCTCTCTCTCTCTCTCATGTCCTCTCCTCTCTTCTCTCTCCCCTCTCTCTCTCTCTCTCTCTCCTCTCTCTCTCTCTCTCTCTCTCTCTGCTCTCTCACACACACAATCTCCTCAGTGTTGTGTGTGTGTGTGTGTGTGTGTAAGAGAGAGATTGTGAGTGTGAGAGTATTGAGGGAGCAGAGAAAGAGAGAAATTAAGATAGAACGTAGGGAGAAGGAGGAAGAGTGTGTAATGAGAGTGTGTGACTCCCCCTCACACTGCTGCTGTCAGCCAGGCAGGTGATTTATCAGTCCCAGGGGAGGTCCTCCCGGCCTGGGGAGCCTATCACTGCGCTCCTCCTCTTTGTAAAAATGTAATTTACCTGTACTGTATATAAGAATATTAATATGTATATATGTTTAGTGTGTAAATAGTATTTTTGTTGTCTCGGTGTCTTTCCATCACTTAAAAAAAAAAACTGATCTCTACTTTGTCATGTATTTATAGCCCAGGAAGAGTAGCTGCTGCATGTGCTAATAAACTAAACTCAACTAATCTCTAGTCCTAGGCTTCAACCGTGATGGAAGCCGCCGCAGCCTCTCTTGACAGGCTCTCTCCCTGAGGATGTCTTCTCTGCTCCCCCTGAGTTGTGAGTTATCGCTAAGGCTCAGCTCAACACATCTCGTCTCATTTCAGACTAAGCGCTGAATTAGGAGCCCATTTCGCCTGTCGTCACCCATGTCTCCATTTCAGAAGAGCCCCATTCAATAGGCTGACAGATGTCCGGATTCTTTGTCCAATACTTTGTGTACGGTTCCTCCCACTAGATTGCTTTTTGCCATGATCCAAATTGGTTCTCATCATTGTGTGTTGAAGGTTAATTTGGTTTTCACCTTTTAGATCACAATGAATATGATTATATGGACAGGTTGTCGGGCGTTTCAAACAGGGCAATTCAAGAGGGGACTACGAAATGAATGTCAAAACGTCGTTTTCTTTACCCTATTTCATTATAAATGGCATAGAATGAATCATTACATTGTTCTCTACAATATTATAATCTTAATAGACGTGTACTTGTCAGTGTTGATGAAACAAGAACGTTCATTCTGCTGTGACCGTTGCTAGTTTAGACCGCGCCATTCTTGGTTGTATCTCTTCCATATTTGATGTTATGAGGTTGTACCATTTTTTTTTTGTTCGATGGTTGGACCAATCAACTTTCCTTCATCATTTTCACCTCCAGATCCTTGGTTTTCATGACCGAAAACCCGCAAACAATCTACGTTAAGAGGGGCTGTTTCTATGGCGTTTTAAAAGGGAAAGACTCAGAAACACACAATGAGAACAGGAACAGATTGTCTTCGACAGAGGGTGGATATTGAAATTCAGTCTGTTATCTTGGTAAATAAATCTATATTTTGTCCCTATTTAGTTTTGTGTTCTGCGGATTTCATTTAGAAAAAGCCCATGTTTTCACTCACGAACCCGCAGCCACTAGTTAGCTTGCCAGTTGATTGTCGAAGTTAGCGCCGTTCTGACGCGGAGCAGCGCCACAGAGTTCTATGTAGCAGTGACCACTTTTTGATCATGCCTGTGACGTTCCATTCACTCTAAACGTGCTCAATTCTCAGCGTAAACCATATATGGTAGAGACGTGGAGGTTGGACTATTGTTTTTCTGACTGATTTTCTATTGAATGGACATATTTGTATAAACCTTAAATGAATWAATAATTMTATGGGTGAACACCCMACAGGTTGGTAACCTGATCCTAGGGCCCTTGCCATTATTATCTGTTGGTAACCTTAACATCACRAACGTAGAGTCACAGCAAATACTGGGAAGTGGCACTGTGTATGCTTTCAGACTGATTCTTTCAGCCATAGGCTTGAGTCCTGTGTGAAGGGAGAAAGAACCTGAGAGAAAATAACCAGCTAAATCTAGCACCATAATCTAGCCCAACTCTTCTCAAAACGCCACGTGTCCCGCCATCCATTTCCATAAACGTTACCGTAGTAATGGGCTACCCAGGGCAATATCTAACAGTACTCCCTCCCTCCTCTCTCCTCCTTCCCTCTTCTCATCGCTCTCTCGCTCCCACACATGCCAATTGGAAGTTGATGCGATTTGACACTAAATAAGATGTGACAAGATTCAATATGAGCTGCCACTCTCGAAGCCGAGGCTTGCAGGTGAAATCCGAGAGCTTACATCGTCACCTTTTCTCCTCAGCGAGAGCAAGGGTACATAAAGTACAGAACCATCATGTATTTCTGAGGTCAAGTTTATTCTTCTGCAGAACTCCTATGCAGTGCAGACTTTTTGGCTGCAGATGTTTTGGATGTGTTAGCTAAATCTCCTTGCTTGTGGTATCTGGTRGATGTGTTTATTAATCTCWATWTTTTMGGGGGGATGCATTGATGTCAACTTTTACGGAGGGCGAGTAGCCTCTCTTAAGATAACTGTCATGCTCTCTCTCACTCCCCCTTCCCCCTCTCCCTCCCTCCCTCCTTCCCCTTCTCCCTCACTCCGTCCCCCTCTCATTCCCTCTCTCTCTCTCTATTCGTATACCCCCCCTCTCTTTCAATTCAATTCAAAAGGCTTTGTTGGCATGGGAAACATGTTTACATTGCCAAAGCAAGTGGAATAGATAATAAACAAAAGTGAAATAATCAGAAATGAACAGTTAACATTGCACCCTCAAAAGTTTCAAAAGAATAGAGACAATTTAGAATGCTATGTGAAATAGTACGAAAGGGAAAATAAAATAGACAGATAAGTATAGTTTGTATTTACATTGATGTTTGTGTGTCACTGGTTGCTTTTTTCTTGTGGCAACAGGTCACAAATATTATTGCTGTGATGGCACACGTGGTATTTCTCCTAATAGATATGGAAGTTTATCAAATTCTTTGTGGGTCTGTGTAATCTGAGGGAAYTATGTGTCTCTAGTATGGTCATACATTTGGCAGAAGGTTAGGAAGTGCTGCTCAGTTTCCACCTCATTTTGTGGGCAGTGGGCACATAGCCTGTCTTCCCTCGAGAGCCAGGTCTGCCTACGGTGGCCTCTCTCAATAGCTAGGCTATACTCACTGAGTCTGTACATAGTCAAACCTTTCTTTCATTTTGGGTCAGGTATTCTGACACTGTTTACTTTCTGTTTAGGGCCAAATAGTACTCCAGTTTGCTTTGTCTTTTGGCTAGTTCTTTCCAATGTGTCAAGTAGTTAGGGTTGACCCCATTTAGACCTGGTCGATTGTTTGGTCAATAGGCTGTTGGTCGATCAAGATTTTTTTTGTCGAGCAGTGGCAAATATATCTTTTTTAAATTATGGCACAAGAGACACTTGTCCAGTGGTGATTTTAGCATGTAAATCTTGGTGGGGCAAAGCCACAACACTAACAACACATTAATTGCACTATAACGGTGACAAACGGGACCACAGACTGTTAGGGCCCACATAAAGCTGTCGCAACAGCAGAGCTTTCTTTTCAGCGCCACAGAGTGAATCTTTACCACTGCTACACCTGGCTATCAGCGGAGCCTTGTCTGGCAGCGAAACAGGTCATTCAGCCTCATTTACTGACTTTAAAAAAAACATAGCTGATATGGCTGACTTGCTTCAACATATGTAAAGTTAGGTGAAATTAAGAGGTGAAAATAGACCAAAGTATTAGGGGGAGGCACTAACATCTTACTACACAACATACACTTAGTATTACTTTATTAGTTACAGTATACATATCTCCCTGGCATATTACATGATTTATGCAGCAGCATACAATACATTTTTGGACTCACCTTGATGTACTGTGTTCACTTGAACAGGAAGGTAGCTCTGCGGTTGTGACGGGCAAATTTTGTCATCAAAGTCTGCCATTCTCTGGATTTATGGTGCTTTCAAGACAACTGGGAACTTGGGGAAAAAACAAGGTAGAATCATGACGTCAATGATCTTCAGGTCTAAGCTCTAGAAAGAGGGCCGAGTTCCCAACCTGGAATTCCGAGTTGGCCGTTCAAAACGTTTTTTCCCAGTAGGAGCTAGTTTTTTCCCTAGTTCCCAGTTGTCTTTAAAACTCACTGAAGTCAGAGATTTCCCAGTTCCGAGTTTCCAGTTGTTTTGAACATGGCAGAAGTCATGCTGGATTGACAGCATGGCCAATGTATTCAACCTTCTCTGGCACATGGTGTTGATTGTTTATCCTTTTAAGCTTGGAAAAGCTTAAACCCAGACTTGGACCACACACCCACTCCACTGAATAGCAGGCTAGTGATTGCTTTGCAACGCTTGCAGTTAGCCACCGATTCCTTCCAAACCACTCATTGTTGAATATGCGATTTCCTACTTGTTGTGTAATGTTTATGTCCAATAGTCGATGAGCACCTATACACTTTTTCTATGTATCTTCATATGACAAGGATTGTAAAGGATTTGCCAGTAGATTGTCGATGTGATTCATGATGATGATGACTGCTTGTCTAGCTTGTGACAGAACACTGAGCCAATCACTGCACAACTAGAGAACATTACCAACCTCTATGCTCCGTATTTTCCGCTGGCTGCCCCACCACCACAGAAAGCACTGAGCTAGGCTGAAACACCTGCATTTTTGAGCTGCTTTTCTGAAGAAAACAAAAAAAGAGACCATGTTTGTATGCAGCTTTATTAACTCAAATATATATTCTTTCAAAATAAAAAACTATATATATATACAGTGGGGCAAAAAAGTATTTAGTCAGCCACCAATTGTGCAAGTTCTCCCACTTAAAAAGATGAGAGAGGCCTGTAATTTTCATCATAGGTACACTTCAACTATGACAGACAAAATGAGAAAAAAAAAATCCAGAAAATCACATTGTAGGATTTTTAATGAATTTATTCGCAAATTATGGTGGAAAATAATTTAGNAAATAGAACTGTTTGGCCGTAATGGCCATCGTTATGTTTGGAGGAAAAAGGGGACGCTTGCAAGCTGAAGAACACCATCCCAACCGTGAAGCACGGGGGTGGCAGCATCATGTTGTGGGGGTGCTTTGCTGCAGGAGGGACTGGTGCACTTCACAAAATAGATGGCATCATGAGGGAAGAAATGTATGTGGATATATTGAAGCAACATCAGGAAGTTAAAGCTTGGTCGCAAATGGGTCTTGCAAATGGACAATGACCCCAAGCATACTTCCAAAGTTGTTCCAAAGTTGTGGCAAAATATATATAATTTTTATATATTTTTTTAGGTAAACAGGTGTGGCCCTGAATGACGGGTCGCCACTGCACCTGTCTGATTCACGCCTGTCTGTGTGGACTAATCCATTGTGGAGGGTGGCATACCAGTATCACCAGTAGTAGATTTACTGTTAATTACCATAATTTTGAATCTTCAATGTTTGGTTAGGGTCATTTCCATATATGCATTCAATGCACAGAATTATTACAGTCTTACCGTTGTCATTGTAGAAGTGGACACGTTTGCAGAGCGCACAACCTAGGCTACACTTGTGAGATCTTGAGTAAGGACACATACCTGATTACGCATTTAACTAGGCCTAGGCTACCTGGCCTGCGCGCAAATGTAGGCTTATAAATGTGCCCATTTGGGGATCTGATACTATTTCTGATTGTTTTAAATCACCATCACTGTGGAGCTTCTCAAAGAAAATGTTTCTTCACCTCAAAAAGCAAGCAAACCAAATGTGTTTTTTTACATAGATTGAGAATGACAATAGTTCCTCAACATAGCCTATTTGAAAGTCTTTCCATCTCTCACCCTTTCGATAAACACTCAGCATGAAAGGGGAAAAAATGTCATGCTCTGATCCGGTGGGAATGTCATTAAAAAGGCCTACCTGATTACTTCTTGTCCCTTGCGCAAATAGCCAACACAATCTCTCTATTCTCTCACATTTTCTGGCTGGCTCCCGCATTGCCTTCATTATTGTTTTCCTTACAAATAATAACTTTGGACATGTGTGCTTTCCTATCAAAGTAAGTACCTTATTTTCTGTATAACGTCTTGTTGTTTCTACCGTATGCTACATGTGGTCAAGTGGTGGTGACAAATAATGCATTCCGATTAGATTGTAATGGACACTTATGATGTGTGTAAAATACTTTTTTGAAGGTTGTACTGACTATAATGAGCTAATGCTAAGATATTTGCAAGCTATGTATGGCGCCATGTTTGTTAACATTATACAATGCATTCTGGGTGTTACGTAAATGTCTGTCAGACCAAAGATGTTATAATGAGGTGAAGGAATGGTTCACTCATCTTTCATGTAAACTTCCAGAAGTGAATGAAGGGAAGTGAATGATCGTAGACGACACACCCCCTTCAACATGGATACGGCAAACAGACCAAACTCATCTTGTCTCCTCTTATTATCTTTGGTTGACGTAAAAAACAACAACATGGCGGCGTGCACAAACTACCCATCGTCGGATTACTTTTGATTTCTAGAAAATGTTTTACTCAATTATTTCGATCAATGGTGAGCTCACCTGTGATGTGATGAATTCTAAATAATAATTGCTATTTGCTAATTCATATTGTGGTTTCATCTAAATATGACAGCTTGTGTTACGTCAATCTTTCCTCAGTTAGCGCTATGACGAATGTAGTCTACATTTTCCTGTTTGGATGATTGTGTTATGCTGTTGCTCCTTCTGTGAATGTCTGAACATTTCATCTAGAAATAAACTGGTCACATTCAGGATATAACTTTGTAAGGACTGTGTTTGTGCAAAATGTTTCTGAAAAAACAGTGTGGGCAGCTCAAATGCTGACTGTTGCATCAATTTAAACTAAATAAGCGATCACACCCGTTTGTTGGTATGTGTGAAAAGGTTCAAAAGGGTTTATTTACATGTTGGGCAAGGTGGTATAGGAGAGACTGACATATAACCCCTAACTTGAGTTCAGTCTTCGCCATTGAGAACCTAGATTGGCCTAGCTTCGTCCTTCAGGACTGGAAAAGATATGGATTCTAGGCCATAAGAAATCCTACATCCATCTCATTAGATCAGAACAGGATGGATCAACAGTGATTCATATTACTGGTTTGCATCCTAAAAAAAAGGATAGTTGTATTTTGCTGCACAACACACTTACATTATTTGTCGACCCATATGATGTGGATCATTGTCAGGTTATTTGACATATAAGCTTCAGTAACAACAAAACACCATGGGTGTAATAAGACTTTAAACAGGTCGTTTGTAAATGTGTAGAGTGTGTTTGTTCTGGATCCACACTGGTAAGTTAACCTAGGTGTCTGGTTAGACTGTAAACTCTCCTTCCAGACTCACATTAAGCATCTCCAATCCAAAATTAAATCTAGAATCGGTTTCCTATTCCGCAACAAAGCATCCTTCACTCATGCTGCCAAACATACCCTCATAAAACTGACTATCCTACCGATCCTTGACTTCGGCTATCACAGTGCCATCCGTTTTGTCACCAAAGCCCCTATACTACCCACCACTGCAACCTGTATGCTCTTGTTGGCTGGCCCTCGCTTCATATTCGTCGCCAAACCCACTGGCTCCAGGTCATCTATAAGTCTTTGCTAGGTAAAGCCCTGCCTTATCTCAGCTCACTGGTCACCATAGCAGCACCCACCCGTAGCACGTGCTCCAGCAGGTATATCTCACTGGTCATCCCCAAAGCCAACTCCTACTTTGGCCACCTTTCCTTTCAGTTCTCTGCTGCCAATGACTGGAACGAATTACAAAAATCAATTAAGCTGGAATCTCATATCTCCCTCACTAACTTTAAGCATCAGCTGGCAGAGCAGCTTACCGATCACTGCACCTGTACATAGCCCATCTGTAAATAGCCCATCCAGCTACCACATCCTCATATTGTTATTTATTCTTTTGCTCCTTTGCACCCCAGTATCTCTACTTGCACATTCATCATCTGCACATCTATCACTCAAGTGTTTAATTGCTAAATTGTAATTATTTCGCCACTATGGCCTATTTATTGCCTTACCTCCCTAATCTTACCACATTTGCACACACTGTATACAGATTTTTCTATTGTGTTATTGACTGTATGTTTGTTTATCCCATGTGTAACTCTGTGCTGTTTGTGTCGCACTGCTTTGCTTTATCTTGGCCAGGTCGCAGTTGCAAGTGAGAACTTGTTCTCAACTGGCCTATCTGGCTAAATAAAGGTGAAAAAAATACAAAAAATAAAGTTGCTTATGTAAATTAGACAGTCACAGAGGATTTTCTTCTGTATAACTGTTCAGGGCATAACACTTTCCATTCAGCTTCAGGTAACTTTGATGTTAGGCTTGATTACACCTGTAGTGACGACTTCTATCCATCACGCCTATTGTTGCTTATCCACTGTTCACTAGATAGATCAATGTAATTACACCCAACGCAATGTTGAAGAACAGAATGCTTCCCACCACTAGATCACATAACGCTGCCACCAATGTAGCGGAAGAAAGTGAAAGCTGCAACAGGGACACTAACCAGGGCTCGTACGTGGCAAAGTGAGCTCTAGCGGCCATTGCCATGAAAGCCTAGTAGGTCTCTGGGCAGAGGCAGTAGGCCTACAATGCTGTCATATGCCTTGTTACAATAGCTTAAGTATATAACATGATTGACACGACCGTAATAACCGTCATGAAGCGGCCTTGGAAGTGCTATAAGTGTAAGCCAACATAATTCATTATTTTACATTAACCTGTTTAACGGCATACGGCTTCATTGATCATAGTCCAGATTCGTCATTGTTGCAAATACCATGCAGATGCACCTGGGGAATTTAAAACAAACAGATTTTTTTTTGCAGGTCTTCTGTTTCCCCACATTTGATTGATTAATTAATTTCACATCATGAAAATGTATCCCCATTCCCCAGTCAAATACCTTAATCGAACCCCCCCCCCCCACCCGAAGTATAAAGAGAAAACAAGCATAGAAAACAGCATTGGCATTCATACAAAAAAACATAATGCTACTATAATATTGTAAGTGTTTTGATGACAACTTGGTTGATTAACAATATTGGGTTGTTAACAGTTTTTTTAATATAAATAAATGTGGGACACAAAAAAAAGTCATTGTAGAACACCATTGCCCAAAATSATCGCTCCAATAACTTTCAAAAGATTGTTCCATAGTTTGCCCCCCAATTTTTTTTTCTCCTGTGAATAAAGTTGCACAAAAATGTGTGTATTTTCACACGAATTAAGCCACACAAAAACGCTCAAAATCTGCAGAAATGTTTTTTGTACACTACCGGTCAAAAGTTTGGGGTCACTGAGAAATGTCCTTGTTTTTGAAAGAAAAGCAAATTTTTGGTCCATTAAAATAACATCAAATTGATCAGAAATACAGTGTAGACATTGTTAATGTTGTAAATGACTATTGTAGCTGGAAACGGCTGATATTTATATGGAATATCTACATAGACGTACAGAGGCCCATTATCAGCAACCATCACTCCTGTGTTCCAATGGCACGTTGTGTTAGCTAATCCATGTTTATCATTTTAAAAGTCTAATTGATCATTAGAAAACCATTTTGCAATTATGTTAGCACAGCTGAAAACTGTTGTGTGATTAAAGAAGCAATAAAACTGGCCTTCTTTTGATTAGTTGAGTATCGGGAGCATCAGCATTCAATTACAAGCTCAAAATGGKCAGAAACYAAGAACGCCTATGTACATTTTCCATAAAAAAACYTGACATATCCAGCTAATACCTGTAGTGGAAATTTCAGGACTGAGAGAGACTTGGACAATTATTAAAACAATCATCTTTATTCAACATCGATTAATTATTGCAATAATGAAACCGTCGACCGCACACTCTAAATTGTGTTGCCGAGAGCTTAACTAATAATGATAAAACAGATCTTATATAGGCCCTAAATGCTTCGTCAGTCATTTCCTGGTTCTCTGCACTGGATGTTGTTTTACCCTTAGTTTCCCAGATGCCAGGAAGATGCCAGGAAGATGAGACAATGAGGCGTCGTTGTAAACTCTTCCAGGCTATCTCTATTTCGGGTCACACACACCACATCTTGTCTATAGAATGCCATCTTTTAGGTTTTTATCACCAAGTCATTGTCAGCTCAAGCTATCCCGAGCAAAACCCATTTCCTTAACCAGACGCCCAGACTAACTGCGGGAAGCTAGTGTGGACACAATAAAAACTCAGCATTAGCAGGCCAGTCTTACTCTTAGTTAAATATATAACCGCTGTCTATTAATATCAAACAAATTAGGTAAGTGTGTCATTTTTCCCTGACAGACCCCAAACTTTTGAACAGTAGTGTACATATTTGCTTGAATTGCGTGTGAGATAGTGTTGCATCACCCTGCAGCTGTCTGTCAGGAGCTCACTGGCTAGGGAGTTTGCTAGCACGCGCTTCAGGCCTAGGACACAAGTTAATAGTTGATACAATGTTTCAAGTTCCTTCCAGACAGGCCATGCTTAGCCAATGTGATTTATAGGATATTTATATTTATCAGGACATTTTCTACTTGCGGGCTGTAATGTTTTTATTTGTTGTCTCTATGTAGGCTATTTTTATACATTGGCAATGGCAATAAAAGTTACTTTTAGATTTGTATCATGGATAAGAGCGTCTGCTAAATGACTTAAATGTAAATGTAAATTTTCTCATAGATAGAATTTTGATTAACACCACATGACATTCCTTTTGAGATGAATTAAATGAAACTGTTCCACWAAAAATGTGCATATGAAAATCGGAACTGGAGGGCGTAGAAATGGTATGATAACTTGGCACTCTAAGTGGAACGCTGCAACTTCAGGAGCATAACGGCAGAATCTGCAAAGGCCAGCGGGCAGCGGGAGGAGAAGGGTCGGGAACAGGTTGTTTTCTCCTGGTTAGGCTATATGGATCTCTGGCTCACTCTTTAGTCATTTGTTTGTCTTCGTTTTTATTTTCAGWGCTTAAAGCATCAGGCAAAGTAGCCTACATATAGTTCATTTTATTCAAACATTGGGTGTGTCTATATATGGAAAAATACACGTTTTAAAACTTCAACCAATCGATTGGTCGATAGAACAAATAACTCTCAGTTTACCAATATTTTTTTTAGTCGGGGARAGCCCGACCAACACAATTAGCCTGGATGGGTCTAATTGTGTTGCTGTCCTGGGGGTCTGTAGGGTCTGTTTGTGTTTGTGTTTGTGAACAGGACCAGCTTGCTGAGGAGACTCTTCTCTAGGTTCATCTCTTTGTAGGTGATGGCTTTGTTATGGAAGGTTTGGGAATCACTTCCTTTTAGGTGGTTGTAGAATTTAACGGCACTTTTCTGGATTTTAATAATTAGCGGGTATCGTCCTAATTGTGCACTGCATGCATTATTTGGTGTTTACGTTGTACARGGAGGATGTTTTTGCAGAATTCTGCATGCAGAGTCTCAATTTGGTGTTTGTCCCATTTTGTGAATTCTTGGTTGGTGAGCAGACCCCAGAACTCACAACCGCAGAGGGCAGTGGGTTCTAAAACTGATTCAAGTATTTTTGAATAGATCCTAATTGGGATCCTAATTGGGATGTCAAATTTTGTGTTCCTTTTAATGCCAAAAAAGGCCCTTCTTGCCTTGTATCTCAAATCCTTCACAGCTTTGTGGAAGTTACTTGTGGTGCTGATGTTTAGGCCGAGGTAGGTATAGTTTTTTGTGTGCTCTAGGGCAACGTATGTAGATGGATTTGTATTTGTGTTTGTATTTGTATTTGTGTTCTCGTTGTTAATGTTGATGTTCTGACGTTGGCAAACCGTTCCAGTGATGTGAATGTTCCACTGAAGGTCAGTGGCCTCCTTAGATCTGGCTAAGAGATGACAAGTGTATGTGAGTGTTACACACTCTGTATCTCAGAGCCGCTCCTAAATAACACACCGATGATGATGATGAAGATGATGATGACGAAGGCTCCAGATCAATTGGTGTGTGTGAGACCCCCGTTTTGAACCACCTTTACACAGCTCTCCACTGTTCAGTACGCCACGGTTCATTACCTCAGATCAGCCCTGAGCATAGGTGTRCCCCACACCCCTGTAATGACCTCTTCCATCCCCATTATGTCCACTTCATTACCCCCCACCTGCCCCTGGCTAGGGTGAGAGGGGCAGAGGGGCAGAGCAAACCAGGCCAGAACATCTCATGTGACTCCGTGTCCACAACTTTCGCGCTCTCTTTCTCTGCTCTTTTTTGTCTCGTTACCTTTTTCTAGCGCTCTCTGTCCCTCTCATTCTTTTACAGTTCTCTCTCTTTCTCTACKCACTATCTTTCCATCTATAWACAYATARKKTGTATTTTCACCCTCTCCCCATGTGTCCCCTGCTCTCCAATCCCTCCCTCRCTTCCTCCCTCTCCTTCCCTCTCTCTCCCTCCATTTCTTGGGGCGGGGTWATARACAGTATCAGGAGTCAGTGGGGTGGTTGTGTAGGAGCCCCATTTTATTAGCTACTCATGTCGTTAAGGGCGAGAGAYGAGTGAGGGGGGGGAGAGGGGGCGGTGGCTAGATCAATCTTCTGTATTAACGTCGGCTCGCTGTCAGCAGGCCTGAGACTGGACAGGGGAGAGAAGGGAGGGGGACGCGGAGGGAGGGGTTGAGGGTGTGCCCTGTCATCCGGAAWTTTTTTATTTTATCGGGATGAATCGACGGAGCATTGCGGAAGGTCAGGAGAGAATAGCTGTCGCCTTGCTGTAGATTAAATGACAAAATTGGAGGTGGAAAGAATGGCGTTCCATGCTCATTTTATTGAAAAAGAACAGCCAAAAATTGATTAATGAGATTAGGGTTTTGGGCACTAACTGGTTTTATTCCTGGTTTGGACCTGGCGTTTGTTGTAATTCCTGTTTGGAATGGTAGGATGATTTAGGGAAATCCCTGCCTGGCACACGCTGGAAGGGGAGAGAGAGAGAGAGCGTAAGAGAGAGAGAGAGAGAAAAGAGAGAGAAAGAGAGAGGGAGAGCAGTAGGAAGAGCAGGCGGTGCTGAAGAAATGGAAGGAGAGAGGGAAAGAGAGAGGGAAAGGAGAGGAGAGAGAGTTAGAGGGAGAGCAGGTGGTTCAGAGATGGATGGAGAGAGAGAATGAGAGAGGGAAAAGAGTGARATGAGAGAGGAAGCTGAGACTGACATAGCCTGGAGCAGGACGCTGTTTTATTTTGTTACCAGGCTATCGGAACCAGAGTGGAACCTCACGCGTTGCAGCCCCTCCACAGTTAGGGCAATAAACAGTGTGTGTGTGTCTGTGCATAGCTCTGTCTGAGTACATCAGTCTATGTGTGTGTGGCATACCCTCTATAGTGGTCCCTATCCCTGAGGAGCGTCTATTGTCGGTAAGACCTTGTGTCTCTCCTCTACTGTGATAAATAATGAATGAAGGCTTGAGACCAATCCTGACAAGACAAGGGCAAGGATGGAGAGATGAGAGAGAGAGGAGAGAGGAAAGAGAACGGAACAGAGAGAAGAGATAGTGGTGGAAGGACACAGGTGAGACAAAAGACAAGAGGGAAAGAGAAGGGT
>NW_019942778.1:193392-210892 GCF_002910315.2 Salvelinus sp. IW2-2015 | reverse complement strand
TACCACTCGTCATATGTTCAAGCATGGTGGTGGCTGCATCATGTTATGGTTAAGCTTGTCATCGGCAAGAACTAGAGAGTCTTAGGATAAGAAAAACGTAATAGAGCTAAGCATAGGCTAAATCCGAGAGGAAAATCTGGTTCAGTCTGCTTTCCAACAGACACTAGGAGATAAATTCACCTTTCAGCAAGACACTAACCTAAAACACGAGGCCAAATATACACTGAAGTTGCTTACCAAGACGATATTGAATGTTCCTGAGCGGCCTGGTTACAGTTTTGACTTAAATCTACTTGAACATCTATGACAAGACTTGAAAATTGTTGTCTAGCAATGATCAACAGCCAATTTGACAGAGCTTGAAGAATTTTTTAAAGAATAATGTGCAAATATTGGGTGTGGAAAGCTCTTACATATTTACCCAGAAAGACTCACAGCTGTAATCGCTGCCAAACGTGATACTAACATGTATTGATTCAGGGGGTTGAATACTTATCCAATCACGATATATTAGTGTTTTATTTTCCATGAATTAAAAAAAGCATACAAAACGATCTTCCACTTTGACATTACAGATTATTGTGTGTGGATCGTTGAAATAAAAGACAATTAAATCCATTTTAATCCCACTTTGTAACACAACAAAATGTGGAAAAAAGTCAAGGGTTGCAAAAAACATTGATTGCAAAGTTAAATAAACCATACATCTCTATGCACAAGGACTACTTTAAACAATTTCCACTAAAGATTTTACAAAACAAATGTATTTGAAGATCAGTGCAGATGTAAAGTTTCATAAAAGAATGACTGTGAAATCTCCCTCAGATTTTTATGTGACCCAAGTCTTCCAAAAACTTTAAAGATCTACTTTGAATGAAGATTCAAAGATGTCTGCAGAAAGAATGGGATGTCAACTTTGTTCCGGATCGGAACAAATCTGAACCAATCATAGACGTCTAGAGTATGTTTCAGGAGTTCAGTACATTACAGTACAGCAGAATATGAGTGGCAGTTAGCCTAGCGGTTGGGCCAGTAACTGAAAGGTCGCTGGTTCGAATCCCTGAGCCGACTAGGTGAGAAATCTGTCAACATGCCCTTGAGCAAGGCACTTAACCCTAATTGCTCCTGTAAGTTGCTCTGGATAAAGAGCGTCTGCTAAATGACTAAAATGTAAATGTATAATACAGTACATTATACTGTAGTGTAATCTACTGTAATGTACTGTACAAAACACCACTTTACTGTACATTACTACTACTGCCCTATACTCCAGTGGAAGCATTCAGTTTGACAACTGACTAGGTATCCCCCTTTCACTTTTACTCTACTGTACTTTTCTTTATGTACTGTACGCTACTCTACTGTACTGACCTAAACTCTAATCTTATTTTCTTTACTGTACTGTACAATACTGTACTGTACTATAATGGGGTTTCCCAAACTTGTGACGCATAGATGGGTGATTCTCATGAAAGCACAAGGACTACTTTAAACAATTCCACTAAAGATTTTACAAAAAACAAATGTATTTGAAGATCAGTGCAAGATGTAAAGTTTCATAAAAGAATGACTGTGAAATCTCCCTCAGATTTTTATGTGACCCAAGTCTTCCAAAAACTTTACTTTACAGAGTTAAAAAGTAAAGAGAGCGAGAGTTGCACCCCTTCTGAAAAAACCTACACTCGATCCCTCCGATGTCAACAACTACAGACCAGTATCCCTTCTTTCTTTTCTCTCCAAAACTCTTGAACGTGCCGTCCTTGGCCAGCTCTCCTGCTATCTCTCTCAGAATGACCTTCTTGATCCAAATCAGTCAGGTTTCAAGACTAGTCATTCAACTGAGACTGCTCTTCTCTGTGTCACGGAGGCGCTCCGCACTGCTAAAGCTAACTCTCTCTCCTCTGCTCTCATCCTTCTAGACCTATCGGCGTGCCTTTGATACTGTGAACCATCATATCCTCCTCTCCACCCTCTCCGAAGCTGGGCATCTCCGGCGCGGCCCACGCTTGGATTGCGTCCTACCTGACAGGTCGCTCCACCAGTGGCGTGGCGAGAATCTGTCTCCGCACCACGTGCTCTCACCACTGGTGTCCCCCAGGGCTCTGTTCTAGGCCCTCTCCTATTCTCGCTATACACCAAGTCACTTGGCTCTGTCATATCCTCACATGGTCTCTCCTATCATTGCTATGCAGACGACACACAATTAATCTTCTCCTTTCCCCCCTCTGATAACCAGGTGGTGAATCGCATCTCTGCATGTCTGGCAGACATATCAGTGTGGATGACGGATCACCACCTCAAGCTGAACCTCGGCAAGACGGAGCTGCTCTTCCTCCCGGGGAAGGACTGCCCGTTCCTTGATCTCGCCATCACGGTTGACAACTCCATTGTGTCCTCCTCCCAGAGTGCTAAGAACCTTGGCGTGATCCTGGACAACACCCTGTCGTTCTCAACTAACATCAAGGCGGTGAACCGCTTCCTGTAGGTCATGCTCTACACACATTCGCAGAGTACGACCCTGCCTCACGCAGGAAGCGGCGCAGGTCCTAATCCAGGCACTGTCATCTCCGTCTGGATTACTGCAACTCGCTGTTGGCTGGGGCTCCCTGGCCTGTGCCATTAAACCCCGAACAACTAAAACAGAACGCCGCAGCCCGTCTGGTGTTCAACTTTCCCAAGTCCTCTCACGTCACCCCGCTCCTCCGCTCTCTCCACTGGCGTTCCAGTTGAAGCTCGCATCCGCTACAAGACCATGGTGCTTGCCTACGGAGCTGTGAGGGGAACGGCACCTCCGTACCTTCAGGCTCTGATCAGGCCCTACACCCAAACAAGGGCACTGCGTTCATCCACCTCTGGCCTGCTCGCCTCCCTACCTCTGAGGAAGTACAGTTCCCGCTCAGCCCAGTCAAAACTGTTCGCTGCTCTGGCACCCCAATGGTGGAACAAACTCCTCACGACGCCAGGTCAGCGGAGTCAATCACCACCTTCCGGAGACAACCTGAAACCCCCACCTCTTTAAGGAATACTAGGATAGATAAAGTAATCCTTCTAACCCCCCCCCCCTTAAAGAGTTAGATGCACTATTGTAAAGTGGTTGTTCCACTGGATATCATAAGGTGAATGCACCAATTTGTAAGTCGCTCTGGATAAGAGCGTCTGCTAAATGACTTAAATGTTAATGTAAATGTAAAGCAGTTTTTAACCATGGCAAATAGCAAGTTGAACAATCAACTAACGTTACTGTGTGTCAATTCAGAAGATTAAGATGCCTAGTTTATGGCACAGTGTCTTATTTCAAATACTTTTTAATTGCCTGAATTTTGTACATTTTCACCCCAAAATCTCATTAGTGAAATGCGTTTCGAATAAATTCTCGGGTTATTTTATACAATTTTACTTTAGAAAACCCTAACTTATTTGAATTAAACACAAAATATGTTGCTCTAGGTTGTCCATAAATCCCCTAAAATGTATACTAGTTGAAGTTTACATTAAACTATTATATTTAATACATAGAAACACATGTCTGTGGACATACAGTGCATTCGGAAAGTATTCAGACCCCTTGACTTTTTCCACATGTTGTTACATTACAGCCTTATTCTAAAATGGATTAAATAATACAAATCCTCAGCAATCTACACACAATACCCCATAATAACAAAGCAAAAACAGTTTTTTAGAAATTTTATAGTATTCAGACCCTTGCTATGAGACTCGAAATTGAGTTCAGGTGCATCCTGTTTCCTCTTGGTCATCCTTGAGATGTTTCTACAACTTGATTGGAGTCCACCTGTGGTCAATTAATTGATTGGACATGATTTGGAAAGGCACACACCTGTCATATAAAGTCCCACAGTTGTCAGAGCAAAAACCAAGCCATAAGGTCGAATGAATTGTCTGTAGAGCGCAGAGACAGGATTGTGTCGAGGCACAGATCTGGGGAAGGGTCCCAAAAAAATGTCTGCAGCATTGAAGGTCCCCAAGAACACAGTGGTCTCCATCATTCTTAAATGGAAGAAGTTTGGAACCACCAAGACTCTTCCTAGAGCTGGCCGCCCGGCCAAACAGAGCAATCAGGAGAGAAGGGCCTTGGTCAGGGAGGTGACCAAGAACCCGATGGTCACTCTGACAGAGCTCCCGAGTTCCTCTTTGGAGATGGGGAGAACCTTCCAGAAGGACAACCATCTCTGCAGCACTCCACCAATCAAGGCTTTTTGGTAGAGGGCCAGATGGAAGCCACTCCTCAGTAAAAGGCACATGACAGCCCTTGGAGTTTGTCAAAAGGCACCTAAAGACTCTGACCGTGAAAAAACAAGATTCTCTGGTCGATGAAACCAAGATTGAACTCTTTGGCCTGAAACCTGGCACTGTCCCTACTGTGAAGCATGGTGGTGGCAGCATCCTACTGTGGAGATGTTTTTTCAGCGGCAGGGACTTGGAGACTAGTCAGGGTCGACGGAAAGATGAAACAGAGCAAAGTACAGAGAGATCCTTGATGAAAACCTGCTCCAGAGTGCTCTGGACCTCACACTGGGGCTGAAGGTTCACCTTCCAACAGGACAACGACCCTAAGCACAGAGCCAAGACAATGCAGGATTGGCTTTGGGAAAAGTCTCTGATGTCCTTGAGTGACTCGGCCAGAGCCCGGACATGAACCCGATAAAACATATCTGGAGAGACCTGAAAATAGCTGTGCAGCGGACGCTCCCCATCCAACCTGACAGAGCTTGAGAGGATCTGCAGAGAAGAATGGGAGAAACTCCCCAAATACAGGTGTGCCAAGCTTGTAGCGTCATACCCAGGAAGATTGGAGGCTGTAATCGCTGCCAAAGGTGCTTCAGCAAAGTACTGAGTAAAGGGTCTGAATAGTTATGCAAATGTAATATTTCATTTTTTTTTTTTAAATGATCAATTTGCAACAACAAAAAATTAAAACCAGTTTTTGCTTTGTCATTATTGAGTATTGTGTGTAGATGAATAGAATACTTTCCGAATGTGTTTCTGATTACCAAAAACTCCCCCAAAATTTAAAATAAAGTTGTATTCACCCATGATGCATCATCTAGTGTAGGGTTTTCCAAACTTGGTTCTGCCATAGCACTACACAGCTGATTCAAATAATCAAAGGTTGATGATTAGTTGGTTATTTGAATCAGCTGATTACGATCTGTATTTATCTATTTCATAATTATTGTTATTTTTATGATCATTTTACCATAATTTCCACAACTACCATTGCAAGGTCTTAACCTCAACATTGATGTGTTTTTGTTGGATTTCTCACACCTTTTAAGACTTTTTCTGGTAATGTTTTCAAGACTCTTTTTCCATCTGACCAGAAATCAAAGCCATTGCTTATTCCCTAGTTTTAGATTATAAAATGGTGGGAAAAAATGTATATATGCCTTAATATTTGTAAAAAAAAGAATAGACTCTTAGCTTTCATTTGACACCACATTGGACATGCTACTATGAACTTCACATGTTGGTGCTCATGGGTCCTTTTACATGGAAATGGATCAAACATGACTTTGTTGCCCTATAGGTCAATGCTCAGTCTATCCTACCGATGCTTCTCTTGTACAGTATCACTATATAAAGCTATAGCAAGTCCAGCGAATATTCCAGTTTATTCCTATACAATCCTGTTGAATATTGCCCTCTATTCCTATACAATCCTGTTGAATATTATTCTGGTCTATTCCAGTACAGTCCTGTTGAATATTATTCTGGTCTATTCCAAGACAGTCCTCTTGAATATTCCTTTTCATCCGAGACTGAATAAGAAGAATTTAATCTGCTTTTGTGGCAAAAACAATGAGTATGAAATGATATCATGCCCGGATGTCTTCAGGCACACTATAAATCACATTATGCATGCTTAGGGGGAGAGACTGCGTGTGTGTGTGTGTCTTTGTGCGTGTGTGTCTGTGCAAGCGTCTTTGCACTTGTGTGTGTGTGTGTGTGTGTGTGTGTGTGTGTGTGTGTGTGTGTGTGTGTGTGTGGTGTGTGTGTGTGTGTGTGTGTGTGTGTGTGTGTGTGTGTGTGTGTGTGTGTGTGTGGTGTGTGTTGTGTGTGCGATGCTGAAGGGGATTTCCATAAATTCCAGGTTTATAATAATAATGTCTTAATTAAGACAGATTATACATGCAAATCAGACTGTATTTTTCTTTTTTTTTTCATGAGGGATTTTCTATGTTTTTCTTTCTTACGCTATCTAATCTCTTATCATGTTTATGCAGATTTCTGGGACTTTCTTCGAGTAACGGATTCCATCGGGTCGCCAAGAAGAAGTGGAGTTAATGAAATTAAAACGGCCACCCTCGACCAGAAGCGCTTTCCGCTTTGTGTTGGGTGTGATTGGAATCAATAGGAAAATACGTTACGTCTGTTAGCATTAGCGCTAACAGCCATCTTCTGTTGCATTCAGAGAAAGTGTGTTTGGTTATTAATGAGATCTGTGTGATTAGAATAAAGTGACTCCACCCCCCTTTACTTCCCTGAAGCGCATGACACATCTAAGGCAACTTATAGTGATCAGTGTGTTCGCTACCCCACCCAAGACACTAAAACAAAATATGTGTTAGTATTGGCCTCAAGAAGCTCTCATATTCAGGTTGTGGATCCAACCAAGTCAGGGCTGTGTTAGAGCTTAATACTGCCTGTCTGAGTTTATGTTTGAGCTTGTTGATTTTGATAGATTACGTATATTTAAAAAAAACAAAAAACATAGTGTATATAAAAGATAAGCTGTATAAAGGAGATAGACCATGATAAGCAGGCTAGTTGGAGACTACAATGCTGACTGTCCGTGTTGCGAGGTTTTCTTGAATCCTGCCTCTCCCTCTTTCTTCTGAGTCATGACAAATGGAACGTGAACGATACACACATTAAAGAAAGAGAGGAGAGCAGGAGCAAAGAGGATAGGGGAACGCATCATGTATCTCCGTGTGTGTGTTGATCGATAGTGTTAGTACATTTKAMATATACACTGAGTGAACAAAACATTAGGAACACCATCCTAATARTGAGTTGCACCCCCTTTTGCTTTCAGAACAGCCTCAATTCCTTGGGCATGGACTACAAGGTGGCGACAGTGTTCCGCAGGGATGCTGGCCCATGTAAACGCCAATGCTTCCCACAGTTGTGTAAAGTTGGCTGGATTTCCTTTGGGTGGTGGACCATTCTTGATACACGTAAACTTGATACACGTAAACTGTTGAGCGTGAAATATCCAGCAGCGTTGCAGTTCTTGACACACTCAAACCGGTGCACCTGGCACCAACTGCTGTACCATACCCTGTTCAAAAGCACTTCAATATTTTGTCTTGCCCATTCACCAGGGGTTAGAACCGAAATTACTTTCCAATCGTTTTGTTCTGAATAGAACCACTATTTATTTAGTTTTGTTCCACTGTTCTGACCAGCAAAATAAAGTTCTGAACTGGTTAGAACAAAAAAAATACAGGCTTATATTGTTCCTTTTTTAAACTCTGATACAGTGGAAGTTGGAAGTTTACATACACCTTAMCCAAATACATTTAAACTCAGTTCTTCACAATTCCTGACATTTAATCCTAGTAAAAATTCCCGGTCTTAGGTCAGTTAGGATCACCACTTTATTTTAAGAATGTGAAATGTCAGAATTATAGTAGAAAGAATGATTTATTTCAGCTTTTATTTCTTTCATCACATTCCCAGTGGGTCAGAAGTGTACATACTCTCAATTAGTATTTGGTAGCATTGCCTTTAAATTGTTTAACTTGGGTCAAACGTTTCGAGTAGCCTTCCACAAGCTTCCCACAATAAGTTGGGTGAATTTTGGCCCATTCCTCCTGACAGAGCTGGTGTAACTGGGTCAGGTTTGTAGGCCTCCTTGCTCGCACACGCTTTTTCAGTTCTGCACACAATTTTCTATTAGGATTGAGGTCAGGGCTTTGTGATGGCCACTCCAATACCTTGACTTTGTTATCCTTAAGCCATTTTTCCACAACTTTGGAATTATGCTTGGGGTCATTGTCCATTTTGGAGATCCATTTGTTACCAAGCTTTAACTTCCTGACTGATGTCTTGAGATGTTGCTTCAATATATCCACATAATTTGCCTCCTCATGATGCCATCTATTTTGTGAAGTGCACCAGTCCCTCCTGTCGCAATCACCCCCACAACATGATGCTGCCACCCCCGTGCTTCACGGTTGGGATGGTGTTCTTCGGCTTGCAAGCTTCCCCCTTTTTCCTCCAAACATAATGATGGTCATTATCGCCAAACAGTTTCTGTTTTTGTTTCATTAGACCAGAGACATTTCTCCCAAAAGTACGATCTTTGTCCCATGTGCAGTTGCAAACCGTTAGTCTGGCTTTTTATGGCGGTTTTGAAGCAGTGGCTTCTTCCTTGCTGAGCGGCCTTTCAGTTATGTTGATATAGGACTCGTTTTACTGTGGATATAGATACTTTTTTACCTGTGTCCTCCAGCATCTTTTCACAAGGTCCTTTTGCTGTTGTTCTGGGATTGATTTGCACTATTTCGCATCAAAGTACGTTCATCTCCTTCCTGAGTGGCTTCCTTCCTGAGTGGTATGACGGCTGCTGGTCCCATGGTGTTTATACTTGCGTACTATTGTTTTACAGATGAACGTGGTACTTCAGGCATTTGGAAATTGCTCCAAGGATGAACCAGACTTGTGGGAGGTCTACAATATTTTTTTTGAGGTCTTGGCTGATTTCCTTGATTTTCCCATTGATGTCAAGTAAAGAGGCACTGAGTTTGAAGTAGGCTTGAATACCTCCACAGGTACACCTCCCATTGACTCCAAATAATGTCAATTAGCCTATGAGAAGCTTCTAAAGCCATGACATAATTTTCTGGAATTTTCCAAGCTGTTTAAAGGAACAGTCAAACTTAGTGTATGTAAAAACTCGACCCACTGGAATTGTGATATTAATGAAGTTATATGTGAAATAATCTGTCTGTAAACAATTGTTGGAAAAATGACTTGTGTCATGCACCAAAGTAGATGTCCTAACCGACTTGCTAAACTATAGTTATAGTCCTAACCAAAGTGTATGGTAAACTTCCGACTTCAAACTGTGGTTTAATATATTTTACATTTAGCTCAATATTTAATTACTTCACCAGTCAGTGTGAGAAAGCAGCTTGCTGTGGAGCAGGTAAGTGGTTTAATCTGTATAGGAAGTCGTTAACAGCAAATTGTGTTTTGCCGTAACGCGTGGTTTAATCAGTAATGACAGACAAACACACATACACTGTGCTGCCATTCAAAGTGTAGGACGCGAGATGCAACTGAAATTTGAGGGTGAGGAGAGAGCGAGAGAGGATGGAGGAAGTTTGCTTTGAAGCGCTGGGAATCTTGTCATGTCCTGCGTTATCTGAATTAGGCCCACATTATTATACCTACGAGAGCAGCTTCTGATGGAGGAACTTTTAATGTCTCTTGAACTTTCGAGTTTGTTTAATGTTGAGACCAGAGCAGACGTTAGCGAGCTAGCTAGCTAACAAGTTTGTGTTGCAGAGCAGCACTAAATCAAATCAAATCAAATCAAATTTTTTAGTCACATTACACCTGGTTAGCAGATGTTAATGCGAGGTAACGAAAGCTTGTTGCTCTAGTTCCGACAATGCAGTAATAACCAACAGTAATCTAACCTAACAATTCCACACTACTACCTTACACACAACACCACAGTGTAAAGGGATAAAGAATACTGTACATAAAGATATATCGAAGAAGTAGGTGGTAACAAGAACGGCATGGCAGATGCAGTAGATGGTATAGAGTACGGTATATACATATGAGATGAGATACTGATAGGTATGTAAACATAAAGTGGCATAGTTTCAAGTGGCTGAGTGGTACATGTATTTGCATAAAGATGGCAAGATGCATAGATGATATAGAGTACAGTATATATAACATATGAGATGGGTAATGCTAGGGTAGTGTAAACATTGTATTAAGTGGCATTGCCTTAAAATGGCTAGTGGTACATGTTTACTATTTCCATCAATTCATCTTTTACAAAATTTTAAAGTGGCTGGGTTGCCGTCACGCGTTTGGCAGCGGCCGCTAAAGTTAGTGGTGGCTGTTTAACAGTCTGATGGCCTGAGATAGAAGCTGTTTTCAGTGTCTCGGTTCCCTGCTTTGATGCACCTGTACTGACCTCGCCTTCTGGATGATAGCGGGAGTGAACAGGCAGTGGCTTGGGTGGTTGTTTCCCTTGTGATCTTTATGGCCTTCCTGTGACATCGGTGTGTGTAGGTGTCCTGGAGGGCAGGTAGTTTCGCCCCCTGGTTGATGCGTTCTGCAGACCTCACTAGCCTCTGAGAGAGCCTGTTACGGTTGTGGGCGGAGCAGTGCCGTACCAGGCGGTGATACAGCCCGACAGGATGCTCCTCGATTGTGCATCTGTAGAAGTTTGTGAGTGCTTTTGGTGACAAGCCGAATTTCTTCAGCCTCCTGAGTTGAAGAGGCGCTGCTGCGCCTTCTTCACAACGCTGTCTGTGGTGGGTGGACCCAGTTCAGTTTGTCCGTGATGTGTACACCGAGGAACTTAAAACACTTCCACCTTGCTCCACTACCTGACCCGTTCGATGTGGATGAGGTGGGTGCTTCCCCTCTGCTGTTATCCTGAAGTCCACATAGCATCTCCTTTGTTTTGTTGACGTGAGTATAGGTTATTTTCCTGACACCACTCCGAGGGGCCCTCACCTCCTTCCCTGATAGGCCGTCTCGTCGTTGTTGGTGATCAAGCCTACCACTGTAGTGTCATCCGCAAACTTGATGATTGAGTTGGAGGGCGTGCTGGCCACCAGTCGTGGGTGAACAGGAGTACAGGAGAGGGCTCAGAACGCACCCTTGTGGGCCCCAGTGTTGAGGTCAGCGGGTGGAAGTTGTTACCTACCCTCACCACCTGGGGTGGGCCGTCAGGAAGTCCAGGACCCAGTTGCACAGGGCCGGGGTCGAGACCCAGGTCTCGAGCTTGATGACGAGTTTGGAGGGTACATGGTGTTAAATGCCTGAGCTTGTAATCGTATGAACAGCATTTCTCACATGGGGTATTCCTCTTGTCCAGATGGGTTAGGCAGTGTGCAGTGTGGTTGCGATTGCGTCGTCTGTGGAACTATTGGGGCGGTAAGCAAATTGGAGTGGGTCTAGGGTGTCGTAGGGGAGGTGATATGGTCCTTGACTAGTCTCTCAAGCACTTCATGATGACGGAAGTGAGTGCTACGGCGCGTAGTCGTTTAGCTCAGTTACCTTAGCTTTCTTGGGAACAGGAACAATGGTGGCCCTCTTGACGCATGTGGGAACAGCAGATCTGGATAAGGATTGATTGAATATGTCCGTAAACACACCAGCCAGCGGGTCTGCGCATGCTCTGAGGACGCGGCTGGGAATGCCGTCTGGGCCTGCAGCCTTGCGAGGGTTAACACGTTTAAATGTTTTTACTCACCTCGGCTGCAGTGAAGGAGAGCCCGCAGGTTTTGGTAGGGGGCCGTGTCAGTGGCACTGTATTGTCCTCAAAGCGGGCAAAAAAGTTGTTTAGCCTGTCTGGGAGCAAGACATCCTGGTCCTCGACGGGGCTAGAATTAAAAACAGTGTAGAGCGTGAGATGCAACTGAAATTTTGAGGGTGAGGAGAGGACAATAATTAAAAATAAGAATTATTCAATAAATAAAAAATATAAAAAATATAAAAATACATTTTACCACTGGCAAAGATTTCCAGCTGGCATGCAGACACTGGAATACGTTTTCTGAGTTACAGAGCTAGGGCTTTGCATAGGTGCTTAGTTGCTGTGGGACCCCAAAAAAATAACATTATTAACCGTTCTGTTCTGGAATAGTATGGATCACTTTAATTTTCGGTTGGGGTTCTGTTTCTCAAATAATTTTGTTATTTTCTTTCTGTTTTTCGGTTCTGTTCCTGAACCAGTTCCAACCCTTAGTTGTGGGACTGAAAAAATGCCTGGAACGTAAAATAACGTTATTAACCGGTTCCCATGTTTTTAAAATAACGGTTTTGTTCCGGAACAGTATGGATCACTTTCGTTCCAGGTTCTGTTTTTGTTCCTTAAAAAAGCCATTATTTTTTTGTACAGCAGAAATGCATTGCGTTGCAGAGCGTTCTGTGTGGGGCATACGAACAAATGCGTCAAACCATCAGGGTTTGACATAAATGGTAGCAGAAGGGGAATGTTCAACTTTTGTTGTACACATATCAAGATGACACTGTGTAACATTTTGCGCAATGACGCAGTGATCAAGGCGTTAGTCTGTTGAATTACATATAAGTGGAGCTGTGTAATGTACCTGTAGTTGCATTGTCTGACAACTAGTGTAGCTGTAGCCCCTCCCTGTCAGATGGTAGACTGCTGATGTGATCTGAATGAACAATGACATCAGTAATTGTCCTTGACTTTCATTGTCTCTCCCAGATACCTGTCTCCGTGTGTGGGTTAGAGAGGGAAATGGAAGCGGGAGATGGAGAGAGGTGGAGATGTTTTTGTCTCTTAGAGAGAGGAAGTGTGTGTGTGTGTGTCTAATGCATTTAGGCAATGAGAGTGAGAGGGAGTGTGTATGTGTTTCAGAGACAGGGGCACAGCAGAAGTGTGTGTGTGTGTTAATGTGGTTTGTGTGTGTGGTGAGGGTAACAGGTGTTTGAGGTTTGCTATTTTCAAGAGTCAAGCCCTGGTGTTTGTCAGGTTAATCTGCATTTTCTGTACATTGTGCGTGTGTGTGTGTTTTCGCTCACAGGAATATTGGCTCTTGATATTTTTGCTTCCCAATGACCAATAACCTRAATTTGGCATTCACTTTAGACACCATGTTTTCTGATAAAGACCACCCACTGGGTGAACTAAKGTGAATTCAACTTGAAATCAACAAAACATTTCATCATGTCATTGGATTTAGGTTAAAAAAAAATCCCTCATGTTGATTACTTTTTGTACATCGCATTGATTCAAAATCAATGGGCAGTTCTGTTTGACCATTTAGCGGTAGCATCCAATGTTTACAGATAAGGCCTTGCTCTTTTCTAGCGTTAACTTAGCACTCCCAGTAGAGACAGATAACAACATGTTTCTCTCTGAGCTGAGCTAGCATACTACAGTAGGTACCGGTGGGAAGTCTGTTTGGCCCAGAATCTAATTAAAAAGTTTAGGAAACTTCTTAGACTTCTRAGTCCTGTGAGTGTTTAGAAATAGCCTACCGATAAGGTGCTTTCGGTAAGTGGTTGTCTAGTCGGGGTATAGTTATGGAACAATAGTTTCTAGAAGACTCAAGGTAGCGTGCTCTTTGCATATGCCAATGCAATATTTATTAGGTYTCCAGGGCTTTKAATACTGGAGCTGAAAGATAAATYGAAAAAGTGACTTCCTTCTGAGTWAAAAWAAAWWAATATGATCATTGGTTCCTAATACTCTTAAATGGTTTCCTCACCTTGTCTCCTACCTGACTATGTCAATCACCTGACTGAAACCACCATGTCATTTCCACCATTTTGCTTTTTTCTCTAAAGCTGTAGTGTTTACTCATATAGAGGTGAGATGATGTTGACTGGTTATTCAAATATTGTTCAACTTGGTACGCTGGGCCTGACACTAATCTGTTTTCTATTTTTCCCCTCTCCCTCTGCTTCTGCCCATTCTTTCCTCTGACGCTGTGGGCCTTCCTAAAACAGGTAAGAAAGATTAGTCTATTTTCTCCTTTCTTCTAACGGGTAGCTGCATCCATTTCCTCCCGAATCTAAAAACAGCTGCTGATGAAAGCTAGCTACTTTTCGTCATTGCGTCATATCTTTACTTATAGACACGCAGCGAAAGGGTGTGTGTGCGCGTCTGTGCCCTCATGTGCCATGTGGGAGAGTAACCGCTGAAGTCTCCAAGAAAAGCAACCTTTTATCTTAACGTGGTACCTCTCAGTAAGCCTCTGTTGTAGTGATGCCCGATTTACCGTAACACTGACCAGGTCTAGACGCTTCCCGTCTGTCTTTTTTTTMGTAACACAACGACATCATGGAATTGAGAATGAATGGAAGGAATTGTTTTTTGTCTCTAAGAGCTGGAGGAATTTGCTCAATAGTTATTTTCATTTCAATGCGACACAGGTCAAAACACAACCTCTAATATTGATCCATATGTCACATATAGCACACTATATGACAAGAGTAGCCTATGTAGAATACATAAAATTCTTCTGACATGGTACTGTACTGTATACGAAGACACATTTCAGTTGAATGCATTCAGTTGTACAACTGACTAGGTATCCCCCTTTCCCTTTCCCTTATACTGTTGTCATATACGCAACATGGCCAAAGGTATGTGGACACCCCTTCAAATTAGTGGATTRGGCTTTTTCAGCCACACCGGGGGGCTTACAGATGTACAYAATTGAGCACACCGCCATGCAATCTCCATAGACAAACATTGGCAGTAGAATGACCRGTAKTGAAAAGCTCAGTGACTTTSAACYTGGCACCGTCATAGGATGKCWCRTTTCCAACAAGRCAGTTCGTAAAATTTCTGCCCTGCTAGAGCTGTCACAGTCAACTGTAAGTGCTGTTATTGTGAAGTGGAAACGTCTAGGAGTAACAACYGCTCCGTCGCGAAGTGGTAGGCCACACAAGCTCACAGAACGGGACCGCCGACTTCTGAAGCGCTTGGCGCATAAAAATCACCTGTCCTCGGTTGCAACACTCACTACCGAGTTCCAAACTGCCTCTGGAAGCAACGTCAACACAATAACTGTTTGTAGGGAGTTTCATGAAATAGGTTTCCATGGCCGAGCAGCCGCACNGCTCCGTCGCGAAGTGGTAGGCCACACAAGCTCACAGAACGGGACCGCCGACTTCTGAAGCGCTTGG
Source organism: Salvelinus sp. IW2-2015 (assembly GCF_002910315.2). Classification (NCBI taxonomy): domain Eukaryota; kingdom Metazoa; phylum Chordata; class Actinopteri; order Salmoniformes; family Salmonidae; genus Salvelinus; species Salvelinus sp. IW2-2015. Next base: position 196,000 of record NW_019942778.1, on the reverse strand, counting down.
CGCATAAAAATCACCTGTCCTCGGTTGCAACACTCACTACCGAGTTCCAAACTGCCTCTGGAAGCAACGTCAACACAATAACTGTTTGTAGGGAGTTTCATGAAATAGGTTTCCATGGCCGAGCAGCCGCACGCACACAAGCCTAAGATCACCATGTGCAATACCAAGTGTCGACTGGAGTGGTGTAAAGCTCGCCGCCATTGGACTCTGGAGCAGTGGAAGCACGTTCTCTGGAGTGATGAATCACAATTCTCCATCTGGCAGTCCGACGGGCGAATCTGGGTTTGGTGGATGCCAGGAGAACGCTACATGCCCGAATGCATAGTACCAACTGTAAAGTTTGGTGGAGCAATAATGGTCTGGAGCTGTTTTTCATGGTTCGGGTTAGGCCCCTTAGTTCCAGTGAAGGGAAATCCTATTGCAACAGCATACAATGACATTCTAGACGATTCTGTGCTTCCAACTTTGTGGCAATAGTTTGAGGAAGCCTTTTCCTGTTTCAGCATGACAATGCTCCCGTGCACAAAGTGAGGTCCATACAGAACTGGTTTGTCGAGATCGGTGTGGAAGAACTTGACTGGCCTGCACAGAGCCCTGACCACAACCCCATTGAACACCTTTGAGATGAATTGGAACGRAGACTGAGAGCCAGGTCTAATCGCCCAACATCAGTGCCGACCTCACTAATGCTTTTGTYGCTGAATGGAGGCAAGTCCTCYCAGCAATGTTCCAARATCTATTGGAAAGSCTTCKRAGAAGAYTGTAGGCTGTTYTAGCAGCAAACGGGGGACCAACTCCATATRAATGCCCATGGTTTTGGAATGAGTGCAGCCGTCCACATACTTTTGGCCARGTATTTAGATGGTTGCTGTCAAGTTTTAAGGAAGTGAAGCACGGCTAATGACTGGACCATGAGCTCCAAGCCATGGGAGCTAATTGCTTGTCAAGGGACCGGCGAGGTTGGTGGATCCTGAACAACAGCACCATTGATTGACAGACGAAGAATTGCTATAGAAACGAGAGGGATTCCTCTGCTCTGCCTGTCGACCTTGCTCAGGTGTCGCTGGGAGAAAGCCTTGTCTTGTTCTCTAGGGTGTCTGTGTTCCTCTGTGGGTCTATGACCTGAATGTGCTATCGGCTATCACCTTATTCACAAGTGACACACACACACACACACACACACACACACACACACACACACACACACAACCCCCACACACACACACACACACACACACACCCACACACACACACACACACACACACACACACACACACACACACACACACACACACACACACACACACACACACACACACACACAACACACACACACACACAATGCCTGCAGTGGGAGCTCTAAAGATACAGTTTTATAGGCAGAGCTGTGTTTGTTGTCTCTCTCCTCCGTATATTTAGTCTCGGCTATAATGCTTCCTTGCCTCTATAACCACTCTCTTTTTTTCTAAATTTTTCCTTGTCTCCATCTCTTTCCCCTTTCTCCCCCTTTTTCGAACTCTTTTATCTTCTCCTCCTCTCCCTTTCACCTCGCTCGCTCTCTCCATCTTCAGCACGGTGTGTTCCCCCATTCCCTTTTCCTTACTGCGTTGCTTCTTCCTTCACTCCCCGTGGTTCAGTGGACTGGAGTAGACTTGGGTTTAATATCTAAGGAGGTGTCACTGCCAGCCCTCTCCAGCACCTCAGTGTTTGTCTCTGCTGGTGGTCTTTTCTCCTGCCATGGGGGGGGGCTCTGTCTCCATGGGTCTGTGTTAGAGGTCGACCGATTATGATTTTTCAACGCCGATACCGATTATTAGAGGACAAAAAAAGCGATACCGATTCATCGGCGATTTTTATATATATATATATATTTTAATAATGACAATTACAACAATACTGAATGACAATGAACACTTTTATTTTAACTTAATATAATACATCAATAAAATAAATGTGTTGGAGAAGAAAGTAAAAGTGCAATATGTGCCATGTAAAAAAGCTAACGTTTAAGTCCCTTGCTCAGAACATGAGAACATATGAAAGCTGGTGGTTCCTTTTAACATGAGTCTTCAATATTCCCAGGTAAGAAGTTTTAGGTTGTATTTAATTATAGGACTATTTCTCTCTACACCATTTGTATTTCATATACCTTTGACTATTGGATGTTCTAATAGTACTTTAGTATTGCCAGCCTAATCTCGGGAGTGATAGGCTTGAAGTCATAAAACAGCGCAATGCTTGACGCATTGCGAAGAGCTGCTGCCAAACGCAGGAAAGTGCTGTTTGAATGAATGCTTACGAGCCTGCTGCTGCCTACCACCGCTCAGTCAGACTGCTCTATCAAATACATAGACTTAATTATAATATAATAACACACAGAAATACGAGCCTTAGGTCATTAATATGGTAAAATCCGGAAACTATCATTTCGAAAACAAAACGTTTATTCTTTCAGTGAAATACGGAGCCGTTACGTATTTTATTTAACGGGTGGCATCCATAGTCTAAATATTGCGTTACATTACACAACCTTCATGTTATGTCATAATTACGTAAAATTCTAGCAAATTAGTTTCGCAACGAGCCAGGCGGCCCAAACTGTTGCAT